>NW_026740247.1:0-2629 GCF_022355385.1 Mustela nigripes | reverse complement strand
CACACACACACACACACACACACACACACACACACACACACACACACACGCACACTAGACAAATCTTACGGACCCGCCCTTGGTCATGCAATGATCTCTTCTACCTAAATAAAGTACCCACAGGATAGAAAACAGAATAAGTAATTTGAATACAGAAAGGAGACAGAGATCTAGATCTAATAGAAGATGGAAGAATCAATAGATGCCAAGGAAAAAGAACAAGAAAGGAACACGGCTAGGAAATCAGAGTGAAGCTTCTACATATAACACGCCAGATGTGGGTTTGAAAGCAGCGGCCTGGATCCTCCCTATACATCAGAAAACATAGAAGATATCAGAGAGTCTCGAACCACAGAGATAAATATGATAAAGATAAAAGAACCTAAAGAGCTCCTGAAGAGAAGATTGGTAGGAGACTGGATGCAAAGACTTGGAACATGGCAGAAGTAGAGGATCCAATTAGTGACCTGGAATAACAAGCCAAGAAAATAAGGAAGCAAATTCTAAGAGAGAAGGAAAAATGACGGAACATGACAATGAGCTTAGGGAATCATCATCCAAAAATAAAGGAAATAGGTGCCTATTGTAGGATAAGTAAGAGTGAGAGAAAGTCCATGGGCTGAACATGGATTTGAGAATCAGGGCTGTCAATGACCCTCATGTGGGAGCTGAAACAGAGGCCCACAATCAGAGGCACAGAGGACTCCCATCACCTTTCACAGAAGCAGAGCACGAAAAGACATAGTGTCCTTCACCCTGGGAAATCTAGGCATGGAAGAATTCTCTTTAGGCAAATAGGCATTGGGGAATAGTTTGTCTATAGCCAAGTAATGACTTCAAGAAGAAATGCTATACCAGCTCTCAAAGCAGGCCAGGTAGCTCAAGCAACACCCGACTAAGCAAAAATCCGTATCCCCTGCATTTCTGAACAATGACAGAGCAGCGGTTCTTTTCTAGAACAAGGAGGTATTCAGAAGCAAAGGTTGGGTCCCTTGTTGTGTCTATCAGTTCAGAGGCGGCCTTCAGATCAACTCATGATTCCAGGGTCTTGGCTATGACTCTGGTCTCAGGTTCTCTGCTCAGGGGCAAGTAAGCTTGTCCCTCTCCAGCTCCAACCCCTGATTGCGATCTATCTGTCTATCTGTCCAATATGTGCATGTGCATCATTTGACAAGATAACAAAAACTGAACCAGGGACATTAATTGATTGGTGCCAGAGGATGTTTTCTTGAATTTGGTACTAGGTTCCTGTGGAGGAGAGCCAAGTACCGAGAACATCTCACCATCCTGAAATGCCCGACCTTCGCTTCGAGCTCGCTCATTTATTCTACTGTTCTTTGTCTCCCTGGATATCCCACCAATCTGAAGCATCTGCTGTCTGTCGCACTGTACTGACCCCTTGATGAAAATGGTGCATCTTCTCGGGGCTCCATTAGAATATGCCCATCCTCCGCAAGAGGCACTGTTTGCTTATCACATGAAACAATTTGGGGGATGATCATGAGAGAGTGAAGTCAGCCTTGTGCTGCCACATTTCCATGCAGTTTCTCAGAGGGTTGCTGCTCCAACCTGAGGGAGTGCTCAAGGTTCTTCCACATTAGAATCCTCTTCAACGCGTCCTTTTGCACATGAAAGTTGTCTTCCTGAAACGGTTAGGAAGTCTTTCAGATGGCTTCACTTGGGCTTTGGGTCTCTTCCAACAAGCTCTCCGTTTGCTCCTGTGGACTCCAAGAACATGAGTCCGTCCTGGACCTAAGGTTAAGTGTGTAGAGTCTGCCTTGATGCATGGTTATTTTTGAAGATTGGGACACCTTTTTGGCACCGTTTCTGGAGACGCTCGAGGTACTCCTGTCCTCGCTGTGGAAGACTCAAGACATGTCTTTGGCACGGTTGCGCGGGTTCATTTGGAGCTCTCCTCGTGTGGCCATTTTCCTGTTCAGAAGCACCGTGATAGGGTGGGAGGGCCTGACCCATGTGCCAGGCTCGTATTTCCTTCCCTGAGGCTTTGCTTGAGGCCTCATAGTTTCTTGGCCTGTTGTGGTTAAGATGGAATGGTGGATGCTTGCCTTTCTCTGTAGTCCAGAGGACTAGAGCTGACAGTCACGACCAAACACTACGAACTGGGCCATGGAGAAGGTGACACCAACTCGCTTCACAAACTGCCTTGATTTGAGACACAAGCAGCTCCAGCAGTTGGGACGGCTTGGTGTCCTCTTGTCCCACCCATGAATACTCCAGCGAAGTGTAGTGATCAGGCGTGTCTTGATGAGGAATGGTTGCTATGACCTCAAAGCTTTGTGACATCACAGATCGTGGCTTCACTGAAGCAGCTGTCCCTCTCCAATGACTTTGGCATCCTATGGATTTAGATAGGAAGTCCCGGGTGGGACAGAACAAGAGCCCACTGAGTCTGACGTAATACTCAGGTTGTCTTGGGTGTTAATGTCCCACTTCCCCTTTCTAGACTAAGAGGAAAGAAAATTACGTTCAGTATACCTTCCTTTAAGCCAACATTTCCCCAGATATGGAAAGGTGTCCTATTTCCACTAAAATTTCTAGGGGCGCCTGGGTGGCTCAGTGGTTAAGCCGCTGCCTTCGGCTCAGGTCATGATCTCAGGGTCCTGGGATC
>NW_026740246.1:0-11144 GCF_022355385.1 Mustela nigripes | reverse complement strand
CCATCTCATGTTTCTGACATTGATGACTGTCCCATTTCCCAACAGTTCTGGGGATAGTGGGAATATGTTTGCTACAGACCTACTTGCCCTAACTTTCTCCCCTTCTTGCTATTCCCCATTCTTACCTGCCTTCCCACAGTCCCCCAATTTTAAATGGAGACCTGGTAACTAGCCTAACAGAAGAGTCTGAAATGGACAGAAGAATTAATGCTTTTAGAGGGCACAAATACTGAACATGGATTCTGTTAAAGCAGAATTATGATTTTTAGGGAGCCCAACTGGAAGGTCAGTAAAAAATCCTGCTTCCCAGAGGTTTTTTACTTTAACCTATAGATTTATTTTCAGTAATCTGTTTCTTAGAAATACAATTTGTTTAGATTGGTAGAATTACTGACAATGATTTTCTGACATCCATATTTGCTAATCATCGGATCACAGGTGGATCTGCTCTGTGTCCCAGGCTGTGAACCATCATTAAGATCAGTAATTCTCAATTTTTATGTCCATCAGGATCACTCAGAAGATTTGTTAAAACACAGACTGGTGTGGGGCACTTAGGTGAGCATCCAACTCTTGATTTCAGCTCAGGTCATGATCTTGGGGCCATGAGATTGAGCCCCATGTCTTGCTCTGTACTTATCGCAGAGTCTGCTGGAGATGTTCTCCCTCTCCCTCTATCCTTCCTTCCATGTGCTCCTGCTCTCTCTCTCTCCCTTTCTCTCTCAAATAAATATACAAAATCTTAAACACACACACACACACACACACACACACACACACCTATATACACAGACTGGTGAGCCCCAACCCTGTAGTTTCTGATTCAGTAGGTAAGGAGTGCCTCTCTCCCCCAAATTTTCTAACTATTTCTTAGGTGATGCTGAATCTGCTGGTCCAGGAGTCATCCTGTGAGGACTAACAATTTAGGTTATACATGGATCCCTTGTCCTGGGAGAAGACATTTTACTCCCGAGATCTAGGCAACCTCTTAAAGTTTCCAAAATTCCATGCTCATGATTCTGACAAATCCTGGAGTGAGACTTACACTCTCAGGTCCCCTCCTGTCTTATGCTTCTTGGGGTCCTGCTCCCTCTCAAATGCACAGTGGTGACTCAGCCTCTTCTTCTATCTCAGTTGTGAGTGAAATAAACCTCAGTAGAAATGTTTCAGGGAACCCAAAGAAAGGCCTAGATCACAAAAGAGAACACCTTCTCTCATCTTCAAGTGTCCCGTCAACTTCACCTTGCCGGCTCTGGCCTCGCTCAATTTTCTGCCTTCTGTCTCTCCCCACTCCACAGTCTTTACCCAGCTGTGAGGAGGAAGAAAAACCCATCCCTGTCCACGAAGAGTGGCAGAACTATCATGTGGCAAACAACTACTACTGGTGTTGTTTTGCAGGCCCTTTCCTCCTACAAACGTCTAGCACAGTATTAGCCCAAACAAAGACAGGTTCCTTCTGGGAGTAAGTCTGGTGCCAGACGTTAAGATAATGATCACTTTTACTTTATTATTATTAAATATCCATCAAAATGGCAACACCATAATAACCATCTGGATCTATCTACTATTACCCTTTCTCTAAGTTTCTCCAAGTAGAATCTGATATCTTAGATCTTAGCCTCTGTCATCTTTACTTTTTTTGTTTTGTTTTTTGGTCTGGAAATTTTATTAGGTGGGTTCAGTATATGTGCTTCTTTTAGGGAACTATATTTGCAGTCTCTGTCTGGATGGGAGGGCAGGACAGGTAGGGGAGGAGGGATAGTGTGGGGTTATTGAACATGCAAGGCCAAGGTAAATTTGGGGGCTGAATTTTTGAAAACTTCGTAAAAAAGTACACTTCACTATCCATTCTCATAACTTTTTGTTCTCTTTCTCCTTTCCAGAGTTTGTTCATTGGCTAATAATTGTCACATTAGTTTGGAACATGTGAAACTCAGTCTCTGTAAGAATGTCACCCTAGATGTGGTTCAAAATCTGTGTCACAAAACTGTCGATGGTAAGAAAATGTTGATTTTTGTCCTTGTTTCTCTTTCAGTCCTAAATGTCATCACAAAATGAAAACTTGATATCAGCTGTGCATTGGTTTATTATTTAATGTTTATATTATTATTATTTATAAATTCTCAGTGTTGTTTCCATTTTATCAACACAGAGTTCTAGCTATCATTAAATATTTCCCAGAAAATAGCTTCTGGTAACTTCATTTAAGACCAAACCAAGTTTTCGTGACTTCTCATATAGCACAAAAATCTTATTAGTTCCTTGGTACTTTGAAATTCATTGAAAAGTTCAGGAAAAAAAATACTTGGGGGGCATTAGATACTTTTCAGTTATGTTGGCCTCTGTCCTTGGGATATCATTAACGGGAATGATATACAAACCAGGGAAATAAAAACATTTGAGGAGTTTTGGGAGTTGAAACTACCATTTCAGATGTCCCATATTTCAAGAACTATTTGATTAATCCTAGTCTCCTCTATGAAATATGAATTTTTTGGAGGAAATCTGAGATTTCTGTAATGAGTTAATCTTTCAAGAAATAGAGGAATCCATAGAACAAATACTTCTGCATGGAATACCGGAACTTTATAGGTTTCAAAACAATCAAAATAATGGAACAGTTTGAGGAAATTCAGTTTGCTGATTTTCTATGTCTTATAAAAATTAACCAATAATTTGTTTATTACTAAAAAATATGAATTGAGAACTTAGAAGACATAATGGAATTTACATTATTTTTCAAAATCCTGAAGGTATGGCATTCCTCCACAAATGTGTTAGTGGGCAAAGAATTCTGTCTTCTTCCAATATCTCATTGCATGGTGCAAATGTGACCTCTAACTTTTTTTTTTTTAAGCTAGATTTCACTTTATTCATCCATCTTCTTTAACATTAAAGATTTGCAAATTAAAGAATACATGTAAGAGGGTTAGAAATCCTGATTCTGTATTTCCAATTACTACATCATTAAAAAATTAGTGTCCTAGTTCATTGCTAAGCTGAGACTCTGGGGTATTGGTGAAAGAGCCTTATTTGAATATCTCATCCTTTGAATACTGAAATTATAGAATAGTTTCCAGAGGAATAGGGAGGGTTTTAGAGTTTTATAGATCTCAATCTGACTGATCTAGTTTGGCTCATTTTGTACTTCTGGGAACAGGAGCTTTAATCTTTGTTAGTCTAAAAAAAAGATTAATATTTTAACATCTCCTCATATTACAGAATTGGGAACTTCCCTGCCACATAGAAATGTACATTTCTCCATTATTTTTGATGAATATAAATGTGTCTCTGATATAACAATGCACACATTGCATTCCCTGAGGCTAAAAGTAATTTTTGAGCATTTGAGATCAAATTAGAAATCCATTGTGATCTTAAGACATGATTTGTCTTTTGTTAGAAAGTAAGTTTGGGAGAAAGTTGAGTGTGACCTAGACAGTTCTAAAACAAGTAGTAAATTGGGGCACCTTATGGCTCAGTCTGCTAAATGTCTGCCTTTAGCTCAGGTCATGATCCTAGGGTACTGGGATAGAGTTCCATGTCCGGTTCCTTGCTCAGTCTTCACTACTTCTCCCTCTCCCTCTGCTTGCTGCTCCCTCATTTGAGTTTGCTCTCTCCCTCTACTTCTTTGTATCAAATAAATAAAAAAATCTTAAAACAACAACAACAACAACAACAACAAAAACAAGTAGTAACTAATAAGGAAATAACTGACATGATTATTTTTCCAATACCATCAACATTAAAATGCTTACAACTGCATAATAGTTGTTTATAATTATTCCTAATTTTATTTTATTTTATTTTTTTAAAGATTTTATTTATTTACTTGACAGAGAGAAATCACAAGTAGGCAGAGAGGCAGGCAGAGAGAGAGGAAGGGAAGCAGGCTGCCTGCTGAGCAGAGTGCCTGATGAGGGACTCCATCCCAGGACCCTGAGATCATGACCTGAGCTGAAGGCAGCGGCTTAACCCACTGAGCCACCCAGGCACCCAGTTATTCCTAATTTTTAATCCTGCCTCCTTTCCAAAGGCTTTAGGACTTTTTTTTTTAATAGGTAAACACACACTCACACAGACACACATGCGCAGACACACAAACACACACACAGCTGAGCAATTTGAAATTATGGTAAAAAAAATGTTTGCTCAGAAACCAGGTAGAGAAACAGGAGAAATGGAACTGGGGTCAAGGTGAGTGAAGACTGAAGTTGGAACTACTGGCAGGGAGAGCAAAATGGGAAGCACCATAAAAATCATGGCCCTTTTCGCCTTCTGAAACTAGGCCTGGCAATTCTTTACCAACGGCAAAATTAATACATCCTGAGAAGAATTTATCACTGGATTCTTCTACAATACTAAGAAACTAAAAACCTTAGCAGTCACACATATCAGCTGATTGCATAAGATTTTGCCTGGTCAGTATTTCCTTATTTAAAAAAAATGGTAAACAAGTCACCATTGATAGAGTTTCCGCATTCTTCCTTCATGCTACCACTATTGCTGTGAGATGAATGCACTTCTTTCCCTGTAAGTTGAAATATTATGTTTATATTGGATTTGCTGAATTTTTAAAAGCACAAGGTAGAGGATTAGTTTGAAAACAAAGAGATCCTTTGCTAGAGCATTTTGTTAACTTGTGCTATGAGAACATGTGAGACATGTCCTTCCCTCACTACTTCACATAAAGTAGGGTTGGAAAAATCCTTTTGTAAAGGGCCGGAGAATGAATATTTTCGATTTTACAGGTCAGATGTGCCTATTGCAACTACTCAGCTGTGCCCATCTAGCGTGAAAGTGAAAGCACAGAACTGTGTTCCAATAAAACTTTATTTATGGACAGTGAGTGTAACAGTAGCACAGAACATACACTTTCCTTCAGAATATAGCTGGTCTTCAACTTCAGATATTCTCACCATTCCTCACTAAGGTGACAATTTTTTTTTAAATTTTTAATTTACTTATTATTTTTTAAAATTTTTTATTTTTTATAAACATATATTTTTATTCCCAGGGGTACAGGTCTGTGAATCACCAGGTTTACACACTTCACAGCACTCACCAAAGCACATACCCTCCCCAATCTCGATAATCCCACCCCCTTCTCCCAAACACCCTCCTCCCAGCAACCCTCAGTTTGTTTTGTGAGATTAAGAGTCACTTATGGTTTGTCTCCCTCCCAATCCCATCTTGTTTCATTGATTCTTCTCCTACCCACTTAAGCCCCCATGTTGCATCACCACTTCCTCATATCAGGGAGATCATATGATAGTTGTCTTTCTCTGCTTGACTTATTTCACTAAGCATGATACGCTCTAGTTCCATCCATGTTGTCGCAAATGGCAAGATTTCATTTCTTTTGATGGCTGCATAGTATTCCATTGTGTATATATACCACATCTTCTTGATCCATTCATCTGTTGATGGACATCTAGGTTCTTTCCATAGTTTGGCTATTGTGGACATTGCTGCTATAAACATTCGGGTGCACGTGCCCCTTTGGATCACTACGTTTGTATCTTTGGGGTAAATACCCAATAGAAAATAGTTCTATTTTCAACATTTTGAGGAACCTCCATGCTGTTTTCCAGAGTGGCTGCACCAGCTTGCATTCCCAATAACAGTGTAGGAGGGTTCCCCTTTCTCCGCATCCTCGCCAGCATCTGTCATTTCCTGACTTGTTGATTTTAGCCATTCTGACTGGTGTGAGGTGATATCTCATTGTGGTTTTGATTTGTATTTCCCTGATGATGCCGAGTGATATGGAGCACTTTTTCATGTGTCTGTTGGCCATCTGGATGTCTTCTTTGCAGAAATGTCTGTTCATGTCCTCTGCCCATTTCTTGATTGGATTATTTGTTCTTTGGGTGTTGAGTTTGCTAAGTTCTTTATAGATTCTGGACACTAGTCCTTTATCTGATATGTCGTTTGCAAATATCTTCTCCCATTCTGTCAGTTGTCTTTTGATTTTGTTAACTGTTTCCTTTGCTGTGCAAAAGCTTTTGATCTTGATGAAATCCCAATAGTTCATTTTTTCCCTTGCTTCCCTTGCCTTTTGCGTTGTTCCTAGGAAGATGTTGCTGCGGCTGAGGTCGAAGAGGTTGCTGCCTGTGTTCTCCTCAAGTATTTTGATGGATTCCTTTCGCACATTGAGGTCCTTCATCCATTTTGAGTCTATTTTTGTGTGTGGTGTAAGGAAATGGTCCAATTTCATTTTTCTGCATGTGGCTGTCCAATTTTCCCAGCACCATTTATTGAAGAGGCTGTCTTTTTTCCATTGGACATTCTTTCCTGCTTTGTCGAAGATTAGTTGACTGTAGAGTTGAGGGTCTATTTCTGGCTCTCCATTCTGTTCCATTGATCTATGTGTCTGTTTTGTGCCAGTACCATGCTGTCTTGATGATGACAGCTTTGTAATAGAGCTTGAAGTCTGGAATTGTGATGCCACCAACGTTGGCTTTTTTTTAAATATCCCTTTGGCTATTCGGGGTCTTTTCTGGTTCCATATAAATTTTAGAATTATTTGTTCCATTTCTTTGAAAAAGATGGATGGTACTTTGATAGGAATTGCATTAAATGTGTAGATTGCTTTAGGTAGCATAGACATTTTCACAATATTTATTCTTCCAATCCAGGAGCATGGAACATTTTTCCATTTCTTTGTGTCTTCCTCAATTTCTTTCATGAGTACTTTATAGTTTTCTGAGTATAGATTCTGTGCCTCTTTGGTTAGGTTTATTCCTAGGTATCTTATGGTTTTGGGTGCAATTATAAATGGGATTGAATCCTTAATTTCTCTTTCTTCTCTCTTGCTGTTGGTGTAGAGAAATGCAACTGATTTCTGTGCATTGATTTTATATCCTGACACCTTACTGAATTCCTTTATAAGTTCTAGAAGTTTTGGAGTGGAGTCTTTTGGGTTTTCCACATATAGTATCATATCATCTGTGAAGAGTGATAATTTGACTTCTTCTTTGCCAATTTGGATGCTTTTAATTTCCTTTTGTTGTCTGATTGCTGAGGCTAGGACCTCTAGTACTATGTTGAAAAGCAGTGGTGATAATGGACATCCCTGCCATGTTCCTGACCTTAGCGGAAAAGCTTTCAGTTTTTCTCCATTGAGGATATTTGCGGTGGGTTTTTCATAGATGGCTTTGATGATATTGAGGTATGTGCCCTCTATCCCTACACGTTCAAGAGTTTTGATCAGGAAGGGATGCTGTACTTTGTCAAATGCTTTTTCAGCATCTATTGAGAGTATCATATGGTTCTTGTTCTTTCTTTTATTGATGTGTTGTATCACATTGACTGATTTGTGGATGTTGAACCAACCTTGCAGCCCTGGAATAAATCCCACTTGGTCGTGGTGAATAATCCTTTTAATGTACTGTTGAATCCTATTGGCTAGTATTTTGTTGAGTATTTTCGCATCTGTGTTCATCAAGGATATCGGTCTATAGCTCTCTTTTTTGATGGGATCCTTGTCTGGTTTTGGGATCAAGGTGATGTTGGCCTCATAAAATGAGTTTGGAAGTTTTCCTTCCATTTCTATTTTTTGGAACAGTTTCAGGAGAATAGGAATTAGTTCTTCTTTAAATGTTTGGTAGAATTCCCCCGGGAAGCCGTCTGGCCCTGGGCTTTTGTTTGTTTGGAGATTTTTAATGACTGTTTCAATCTCCTTACTGGTTATGGGTCTGTTCAGGCTTTCTATTTCTTCCTGGTTCAGTTGTGGTAGTTTATATGTTTCTAGGAATGCATCCATTTCTTCCAGATTGTCAAATTTATTGCCGTAGAGTTGCTCATAGTATGTTCTTATAATAGTTTGTATTTCTTTGGTGTTAGTTGTGATCTCTCCTCTTTCATTCATGATTTTATTTATTTGGGTCCTTTCTCTTTTCTTTTTGATAAGTCGGGCCAGGGGTTTATCAATTTTATTAATTCTTTCAAAGAACCAGCTCCTAGTTTCGTTGATTTGTTCTATTGTTTTTTTGGTTTCTATTTCATTGATTTCTGCTCTGATCTTTATGATTTCTCTTCTCCTGCTGGGCTTAGGGTTTCTTTCTTGTTCTTTCTCCAGCTCCTTTAGGTGTAGGGTTAGGTTGTGTACCTGAGACCTTTCTTGTTTCTTGAGAAAGGCTTGTACCGCTATATATTTTCCTCTCAGGACTGCCTTTGTTGTGTCCCACAGATTTTGAACCGTTGTATTTTCATTATCATTTGTTTCCATGATTTTTTTCAATTCTTCTTTAATTTCCCGGTTGACCCATTCATTCTTTAGAAGGATACTGTTTAGTCTCCATGTATTTGGGTTCTTTCCAAACTTCCTTTTGTGGTTGAGTTCTAGCTTTAGAGCATTGTGGTCTGAAAATATGCAGGGAATGATCCCAATCTTTTGATACCGGTTGAGTCCTGATTTAGGACCGAGGATGTGATCTATTCTGGAGAATGTTCCATGTGCACTAGAGAAGAATGTGTATTCTGTTGCTTTGGGATGAAATATTCTGAATATATCTGTGATGTCCATCTGGTCCAGTGTGTCATTTAAGGCCTTTATTTCCTTGCTGATCTTTTGCTTGGATGATCTGTCCATTTCAGTGAGGGGAGTGTTAAAGTCCCCTACTATTATTGTATTATTGTTGATGTGTTTCTTTGATTTTGTTATTAATTGGTTTATATAGTTGGCTGCTCCCACGTTGGGGGCATAGTTATTTAAAATTGTTAAATCTTCTTGTTGGACAGACCCTTTGAGTATGATATAGTGTCCTTCTTCATCTCTTATTATAGTCTTTGGCTTAAAATCTAATTGATCTGATATAAGGATTGCCACTCCTGCTTTCTTCTGATGTCCATTAGCATGGTAAATTCTTTTCCACCCCCTCACTTTAAATCTGGAGGTGTCTTCAGGCTTAAAATTAGTTTCTTGGAGGCAACATATAGATGGGTTTTGTTTTTTTATCCATTCTGATACCCTGTGTCTTTTGACAGGGGCATTTAGCCCACTAACATTCAGGGTAACTATTGAGAGATATGAATTTAGTGCCATTGTATTGCCTGTAAGGTGACTGTTACTGTATATGGTCTCTGATCTACCACTTGTAGGCTCTCTCTTTGCTTAGAGGACCCCTTTCAATATTTCCTGTAGAGCTGGTTTGGTGTTTGCTGGTTTGGTCTTTCAGTTTTTGTTTGTCCTGGAAGCTTTTAATCTCTCCTTCTATTTTCAATGATAGCCTAGCTGGATATAGTATTCTTGGCTGCATGTTTTTCTCTTTTAGTGCTCTGAAAATATCATGCCAGCTCTTTCTGGCCTGCCAGGTCTCTGTGGATAAGTCAGCTGCCAATCTAATATTTTTACCATTGTATGTTACAGACTTCTTTTCCCGGGCTGCTTTCAGGATTTTCTCTTTGTCACTGAGACTTGTAAATTTTACTATTAGGTGACGGGGTGTGGGCCTATTCTTATTGATTTTGAGGGGCATTCTTTGAACCTCCTGAATTTTGATGCTCGTTCCCTTTGCCATATTGGGGAAATTCTCCCTAATAATTCTCTCCAGTATACCTTCTGCTCCCCTCTCTCTTTCTTCTTCTTCTGGCATCCCAATTATTCTAATGTTGTTTCATCTTATGGTGTCACTTATGTCTCGAATTCTCCCCTCGTGGTCCAGTAGCTGTTTGTCCCTCTTTTGCTCAGCTTCTTTATTCTCTGTCATTTTGTATTCTATATCACTAATTCTTTCTTCTGCCTCATTTTTCCTAGCAGTGAGAGCCTCCATTTTTGATTGCACCTCATTAATAGCTTTTTTGATTTCAACTTGGTTAGATTTTAGTTCTTTTATTTCTCCAGAAAGGGCTTTTATATCTCTTGAGAGGGTTTCTCTAATATCTTCTATGCCTTTTTCGAGCCCAGCTCGAACCTTGAGAATTGTCATTCTGAACTCTAGATCTGACATATTACCAATGTCTGTATTGATTAGGTCCCTAGCCTTCGGTACTGCCTCTTGTTCTTTTTTTTTGCATTGAATTTTTCCGTCTTGTCATTTTGTCCAGATAAGAGTATATGAAGGAGCAAGTAAAATACTAAAAGGGTGGCAACAACCCCAGGAAAATATGCTTTAACCAAATTAGAAGAGATCCCAAATCATGAGGGGGGAGAAAGGGGATAAAAAGAGGTTCAAAAAGGAAGAAAGATAAAAAAAGAAAAAAAAAAGAAAAGAAAAGAATTTAAAAAAAGAAAACAAATAGGAAAATTTAAAAAAGAAAAAAATATATATATTGGATAAACTAGTTAAAAAACGTTAAAAAAGAAAAAGGTAAAAGTTAAAAAAAAATTACCAGAAGGCGAGAAAAAAAACAAAAAATGAAAAAGAAAAAAATTAAATTAACTGCAAGACTAAAAAAAAATCACATAGAAAAAGCCGTGAGTTCCGTGCTTTGCTTTCCCTCCTCTGGAATTCTGCTGCTCTCCTTGGTATTGAAACTGCACTCCTTGGTAGGTGATCTTGGTCTGGGCTGGATTTCTTATTTATCTTCTGGGGGAGGGGCTTGTTGTAGTGATTCTCAAGTGTCTTTGCCCCAGGCGGAATTGCACCGCCCTTACCTGGGGCTGGGGTGAGTAATCCGCTTGGGTTTGCTTTCAGGAGCTTTTGTTCCCTGAGCGCTTTCCGTAGAGTTCCGGAGGACGGGAATACAAATGGCGGCCTCCCGGTCTCTGGCTGGGAGGAGCCAAGAGCCCAGGGCCCCACTCCTCAGTGCACCCTCAGAGAACAGCGCCCAGTTACTCCTGTCTGCCTGACCTCTGGACGCGCTCCGAGCTCACCGAGCCTGCGACCGGTTCAAGGTAACACCGAGCTACGAGCTTACTGTCCGCTCTGTCTCTGTAACCAGCTTTCCCGTTCCAATACCCGCAAGCTCTGCGCCACTCAGACACCCCTGATCCTTCTGTGACCCTGCGGGACCTGAGGCCTCGCTGACCCTGTGTGGGCTTCGCCCCGGTTTAGCCTCTGGAGCGATGTCCATCAGCGGAACAGACTTTTAAAAGTCCTGATTTTGTGCGCCGTTGGTCCGCCACTTGCTGGGAGCCGGCCCCTCCCCCCGGGATCTATCTTCCCGTTGCTTTGGATTCACTTCTCCGCTGGTCCTACCTT
>NW_026740245.1:0-11163 GCF_022355385.1 Mustela nigripes | reverse complement strand
ATCTATAGTCACTAGCTTCTGTTCTGTTCCTCACCTTTCCTCTGTCAGCAGTATGGTTTCCTGGTGAGTAATTCAGTCAAAAACAGCCGGTCCCCTTGGTCACAACGCTTCTACTTCCCGGCTTCATGTACTCTTTCCATGTACCCTTTGCTATGATGCAATTCCTTGAAACCTTTCTCGGCTTTGAAATAGACTCTTATCCAATATTCGCTCTTATACTACTGCCTGAGGGACATTCCACCTTTGTTTGCAGTGTGGCTCTTTTCTCCCTTAACCAGGGGAGGTTTGAGGCACCATATCTCATTCTACGCTCTTTTCCCAGGCAACCACTTCCCTCCCTGGGTTTTCTGTGAATGGAGTGGCTTGTAATGGCAGGATCAAGGATCCATAATTTTTCTTTTGATTTGTTTATTTTGTTTTGTTTAAAGATTTTATTTAACTATTTGACACACAGAGAGAGAGACAGTGAACACAATCAGGGACAGTGTGAGAGGGAGAAGCAGACTCCCAGCTGAACACGGAGCTTGACACAGGGCTCGATCCGGGACCCCGTCATCCTGACCTGAGCCTAAGGCAGACACTTAATCTACTGAGCTACTTGGGTGACCCTGAACGATCCATTTGCTAAAGAATATTCGCACTTGGGTGTCTACCGTGTGATGTGGAATGTATCTGGTGCTTTTCATTTTATTTCCTGACATGTCTGCGTCCTTTTCTACTTACAAAATTCATGTTTTCCCTTCTTCTCACTCTTCTCTTTAACATAACTGATATTAATTCACTACATTTTTGTCCCAGGGTTAGTTTTTGTACAAAATCCAAGATACAGACACAGCATTGGACTTGGGGAGTCTGCCTTTCCCGTGACGACAGCATGCAAAGTGACTTCCAGGAAGTCGATGCGATTACTTCTAATGTGAAAACAAAGTAATGACTGAGAGTGGTACAGTCCATTCTTTCATCAGGTTGTAATCAGTTTCCTGCTTCAATTAGAAACAAACGCAGGAAGTTTTCTATAGAAACATTTAATGATCAGAAAATAAAGAATTTAATACATGTAAAATATATACAATTCTCTTAACCACAAAGGGAAGATACAACTAATATAATACAATAAAAAATAACTTAAATCTTATTAATAGTGAAATAAATAAATAAAGAGTTAAATAGGCAGATCAGCATGGTCATCTGAAAGCAACAGGTGTTTGTAACGTTGACTTCATGTTGCCTAATACTCCTGAATACATGTGACAAAGTGATTCAGTTCATGTCATGATGACAGCAGAAATGAGAGTCTTTGATACCACAGGACACATGGGACTGTGATAGTATTCTTCAGAGAGAACCATTTCGATGTTGAAATGGGTGTCATTTCCCGCTCCTTAGACTCCTTTGCTAGGCTGTTGATGCATACAAGGGTTTCATGATCTCTGCTCGGACCGTCTCCCAGGCACAAGGGCTGTATTGCTTCTCTTGCAGATAGAGAGAGATTCTCTGGAAGTAGTTCCTCAGGATGGAGTCCCCATTCACCAGGGGCAGCTCTCCCACCCCCACCTCCTGCAGGGGACAGGCTTCCAGGTGGCCCAGCTGCTCAGAAAGTCCCGAGCACAATTCCTCCAGGAGGGTCGTGTTCCAAGGAGCAGGTGAGGCCTCTGTGCAGAAGAGGTAGAAGGTCTTCTGGTTCATCACATGGACGACAGAGAGGGCGTGAGCCTTCTGTAGCGCCTTGCCGTCAAACACTTCCTGGGGGAAGCCAAAGTTGTTTGTTAGTTGTCACAGGAGCTAGCAGACAGTCTCCTCATTTGTCGCTGGAGCATCAGGGCCCTCCAGTGCAGCAGGCCGTGGTCCTGAGGCAGGTCACATCCCAGAGAGCCAAGGGAGTGGCAGCTGAGCACCACCAGGCCACCAAGAAGGAGCAGGACAGGGCCATCGGGGATCCTACAGATGCTGTTGGCCTGGCTGGTGTGGGCACTTCTGGGACCCGTGGCTCTAGCTCCTCTGAACATCTTCTCTTATGCGTGAGGCTTAAGTAGGGGACATAGGAGTTTTTAATTTCTGTATGTTTCCCTTACTTTCTACTTCTCTTTTTGCTTTCCTTTCTACACTTTCTACGTGGGTTGGAGCATGGGTTTCTCAACCATGCATTATTTTCTTTAAGTATTATCCTTGCCTCCAGAATCTTTTTGGATTTTTTTTTTTAATTGTAACTTTGAAGAAAACTTTATAGCAGGGAGACACAGTATGTATCGTTATATATTGTATTTTTGTCTGTGCTTTAAGATTAAAAAAGTATAACATTTATCCAATTCAGGGTTGAGAATAACTGAAAATATTAAGCTAATCGTTATAGTTCAAAGCTATTGATGCTCATGTATATAAGTAAATTTGATGACTGACTTATAATTTCTGTACATTTATACAGTGAAGTATATGGAGTACATATGCAAATTAACAATTTCAAGTTGGATATAATGAATTCGGTGTACCTGAACATTTACAATCAATTTAGATTGCTAAATGCAAGTGAAAACTGGAATGATTACTTAACATGTGTTTTTTAGTGGACTGAATTTGAATGTTGCCTCATATGACAAAAATCATTATTTTAAGATTTTTATTTATTTATTTGACAGAGAGAAAGATACAGAGAGAGAGTACAAGTAGACAGAGCAACAGGCAGACAGTGAGGGAGAAGCAGGCTCCCAACGAGCAGGGAGCCTGATGCGAGGCTCCATCCCAGCACCCTGGGATCATGACCTGAGCTGACAGCAGCTGCAAAACTGACTGAGCCCCCAGTCACCAAGACAACCTCATCTTTAACTTCACCCATTACTACGTACTCTGAGAGGTATTGTCAAAATATTTTTTCTGTTTAACACTAGATAGTTACTGAGGTGTTGAATGAGTTTTGTAGAGATAAATCATAAAATTTAATTTATTTGTGTTTTCATTTCCAAACCCTGCGTCACAACAGGCCTCAAACATCAGCAATGGCCACAAGACACCACTGGCAGCTCACCAGTAAGAAAGATCACCTGTCCAGGTAAAACTCTGAGACCCAGGAAATGATGGAGAGAAACTCCTCCAATCCTAAAGGATTCCTGTTATTCCTAGGTTTGTCACATTGACCTTATAGACAGTTTGTGTCCTCCAAGAATTCTGTGCCATTGCTTCTTATGTAATATCCTTGAAAACCAATGAAAGACAATATATACCAAGGTTTTTTAGAGTGCTCCAAGGCATTGCAAGTGCCCCCAGCAGGAAGCCTGGTTCTTGTCTGGGAAGAGGAGGTGTCAAGGTTCTAATTCCAGATGACGGGATTTTTCCAGCAGCACCTCACTAACAAGGTAGTTATCATATCTACTAAGCTCTTTCATCTGCAGTGACTGAGTGTCCTCCACCTGGGCTCTCCTGGGCTCACTCCTGAGGACAGGCTCACCATGACCTGAGGACTCTAGATTCCCCTATTGTGCAGGGGCTGGTTTCCTTGTTAGCAAAAAACTTAATGGCCCTACATCCTTGCCCTTGCCCTTGCCCCTGGAGTGTTTGTGTCTGGGACCCTCTCAGTACTCACCTCTTCCTCTCCTGACCAGGTATCAAAGGTGTCAACAACCCCCAGATGCTGAGGGTCCTCTTTAGTTTTCTCCAAGTAGAGGAAAGACCAGTTATAATCCTTTCACCTTGAATAAGGGAATACATTTATTGTGCCATCACAGCTCCTAATTTTCTTTTTTTTTTTTTCACTGTTTTAAAGTAAGCTCCACCCACATTTTCTTTTAAAGTAAGACTAACGTGGGCCTTGAACCCAAAGTCTGACATCAAGCCCTGAAGTTAGAGTAAGAATCATATCCTCAACCAACTGAGCCACCCAGGATCTCTCATTGTTCAAGTTTTCCTGAAACTAGGGAACACCTGTTACGTCCAAAATTTTTGAGCTGAGCACAGGGATTTCACTCACTGGGTCTCTCAGGAGAATCTTCCAGCACAGAAACTGAAGACTTTCACTAGCTCATTCAGACTGTGTGTTTCCAGTAGGCAGCTTCATCTGGTCATCTGTCTGGTGCTCCGAATGCGGGGGTGGTGAGGTCCAGGCTATGGTGTCAGGGACAAACCACCTTGTTGCCTTTCCTTATTCATGGTGTTGCATTTTCAACTTAAGTAACAACAACAAAGAGAATTTGATTTACTTAATATTTCCACATACTTTACTGGACATACTCTCACTTGCTGGTCCTGATCATGTTTTATGTCATCATGAGGATCACATAGAGGGAAGGAAGAGGAGGGCCAAGGGGCTGCCCCAGGTTTCTCTTTCATTTTTCTGTTTCTCATGTCACCTTTCCTCGAAAGCAAAACATGACAGCTGTGTGTGTGGGGGGGGAAGACACCGGTTCTGTCCGAACGTGACAAAAGTGAAAGAGTGGCCTGTCCACTGAGAAAATGGCAGAGTGTACGTCAGCAAAGTTGATGCAGAAACACTGGGGATGAGCAGCTCTGGCAGATGGGAAGAATGAAGGCTGTACTGAATTATAGTAAGTCAGGAAAGTGACTGCCTCAGCCAGAGGATCCCACAAGACTAACCTTGGGTCCACATGAGGCCCTCAGCTCTACAAGAGGAGCCACCTCATTTTCCTTTCGTTCAATCCACATGTACTTGGCTCTGAGGAGAGATGAGAGAAGTCACACCAACCAGCTTACAAGAGATTGGTGACCTGGACTCAGCTGCTCACCCTCTCTGGAAGGAGACAGTATCCTTACCCTTCCTGAGAGCTCTACCTACCTGATAAACCACTTAGACCTGGGAAAGGTTGCCTGATAAATCCAATATGAAGACAAGGGGAACTTAAAGATCCTACATGATTCTGTTCTGCACCTGGATTAGAATAATGATGATGATCTTTTAAATCATAACACTAAAGCTGATTACAGTCTAGCCCTTCTAAGATCCTTGAAACCATTACCTCTGTCTTCTCAATAACCCCATTGGGATTCCACTTATTTTTGCAGCTGTTTGGAGAGAAACAGAAACCCAGTGTTAGAATTATTCAGATTGAACCAATATCCAAGGTAGAACACAAAGGAGTTGTGAGATAATGGCTGGTCTGGAAGCAGCTGTTAAAAGATGTGAAGAATAGAAATGGACAGAGGGTTCAAGAAGCAGGAGAGGCCATGGCATGAATTCAGTCAGGTGTAGAGGAAGAGGGATCAAGGATTCTAGATCGCACTGTAGATGCCAAAGACTTGTTGACTGTGGTTGTGTATGGTAACAGGGGGTGTGGGTGGAGTCAAATGCATGAGTGACTTGAGGTTCCTAAGATCACTTTTAAATACTCATGAGAGTGGGGAGGAGTCAAGATTGCAGAGAAGTAACAGGCTGAGATACATTAGGTAGCAGGAGATCAGCTAGATAGTCTATGAAATCATTCCGAACAGCTACACTCTAACAGAAGATTGAAGAGAAGAAGAGCAACAATTCTAGAAACAGAAAATTGACCACTTTCTGAAAGGTGGGACCTGTGGAGAAGTGAATCCAAAGCGACTGGAAGATAGACCGCGGGGGGATGGTCTGGCTCCCCGCAAGCAGTGGAGCAATGGAGCACAATATCAGAACTTTTAAAAGGCTGTTCCACTAAGGGACATCACTCCAAAGGGTAAGCTGGGGTGAAGCCCATGTGGGGATAGCGTGGTCTCACGTCCTGCGGGGTCACAGAAGGGTCGAGGTTGTTTGAGTGTCACAGAGCTCCCAGGTATTAGAGCGAGGAAGCCAGTAACAGAGACTGAGCTGAGGAATGAGCTCTCAACTCAGAGTTACCTTAAGCTGTGATATGTGGCATAGATAGGACCCTGCTCTGTGAGCAGGGACTCCACAAGATCCTGGAAGACCCCCCTGAAGAACGCAGGGTTCTGCTGGGTTTGGAGACTCCAGGCAGGGCTGTGTGCCAGAGATGCTCGGTCGCAGGCTGGGGGGAGGGGGCTCAAAGTGAGGCTAGAGGCCAGGGAGATGGGAGTTATTGAGGACTTTTCTCCAAGGGTGCACTGAGGAGTGGGGTCCCAAGCTCTCAGCTCCTCTGGGCCAGAGATTGGGAGGCCATCATTTTCAAGCCATCCTCCAGAACTCTATGGAAAGCATTCAGGGAACAAAAACTCCAAAGGGGAACCTCAGTGGATTACTTAGCCCAGCCCCTGGTAAGGGCAGTGCAATTCCACCTTGGGCAAACACACTTGAGAATCACTACAACAGGCCCCTCCCCAGAAGATCAGCAAGAAATTCAGCCAAGATCAAGTACCAAGGAGAACAGCAGAATTCCAGAGGAGCAAGCAAAGCAAGGAATTCGTGGCTTTCTCCCCATGAGTCTTTAGTCTTGTAAAGTTAATTAAGTTTTTTTAATTTTTTTTTAAACTAAAATTTTTGTCACCATTACTCTCTCCTCTTTTAACTTTTTAACTAGTTTATCTTAACAATACCTTCATTTTAAAAGTCTTTTTGGAAACTTTATCATTATACTCATATTTTATCCTTCGTTGTATCTATCCTTATTGTTTGTATATACTTAAGGTTTTATCTTTTAAAAAATGTTGGGGTAGAACTTCTTCTAATAGCTCAAAATAAACCCTAAATCTAGCACAGGTCTTTGTTCCAGTCTCTAGCCAGAGCAAATTCTTTCTACTTATCATATCAACTCCTTTTTTAGAAATTTTTTAAAAATTTTTTTATCTTTATAGTTCTATTCCATCACTTCATTATGTTTACCCTTATTGTGTGTGTGTGTGTGTGTATTTTTTCATTCTTTAAAATTTTGGGAGATAGTTTCTTTTAAGAGACTAAAATACTCCCGAATTAACTAGGTGACTATATTCTAGTCACCAATCTAATATATATATATTTTTTAATATTTTTTCTTTATTTAATTTTTTTCTCTGAACTTTTTTTACCCTATTTCTTCCCCCCATGATGTGGGTCTCTTCTTATTTGGTTAGAGCACATTTTCCTAAGGTCCTTGCCATCCTTTTAGTATTTTATTTTCCCCTTCCTATATTCTTATCTGGATAAAAGGAAAGGTGGAAAATTCACTGAAAAAAAAAAAAAATAACAAGAGGCAGTACCAAAGCCTAGGGACCTAATCAATACAGACGTTGGTAATATGTCAGCTCTAGAGTTCAGAATGATGATTGTCAAGGTGCCAACTGGGCTCAAAAAAGGCATGGAAGATATTAGAGAAACCCTGTCTGGAGAAATAAAAGACCTTTCTGGAGAAATAAAAGAACTAAAATCTAACCAAGTTGAAATTTAAAAAGCTATTAATGAGGTACAATCAAAATAGAGGCTCCTACTGGTAGGATAAATGAGGCAGAAGAGAGAATTAGTGATATAAAACCAAATGACAGAGAAGAAAGAAGCTGAGCAAAAGAGAGACAAACAACGACTGGACCACGAGGGGAGAATTCGAGAGATAAGTGATACCATAAGACAAAACAACATTAGAATACTTGGGACTCCAGAAGGAGAAGAAAGAGAGAGGGGAGCAGAAGGCTTATTGGAGAGAATTTCCCTAATATGGCAAAGGGTACAAGCACCAAATCCAGGCGGCATGGAAAAGCCCCCTCAAAATCAATAAGAACAAGTCCACACCCCATCAGCTAATACTAAAATTTACAAGTCTTAGCAACAAAGAGAAAATCCTGAAAGCAGCAAGGGACAGGAAGTCTGTAACATACAATGGTAAAAATATTAGATTGGCAACAGACTTATTCACAGAGACCTGGCAGGCCAGAAAGAACTGGTGTGACATATTCAGAGCACTCAATGAGAATAACATGCAGCCAAGAATACTATATCCAGCTAGGCTATCATTGAAAATAGAAGGAGAGATAAAAATCTTCCAGGACAAACAAAAATGAATACAATTTGTAAACACCAAAACAGCTCTATAAGAAATATTGAAAGGGTACTCAAAACAATGAGACAGCCCAAAAGTAGTAGACTAGAAAGGAACAGAGACAATATACAGTAAGAATCACTCTACAGGCAATACAGTGGCACTAAATTCATATCTCTCAATACTTACCCTGAATGTAAATGGGCAAAATACCCCCAAGCAAAATACACAGGGCATTAGAATGGATAAAAAAGCAAAACCCATCAATATGCTGTCAACAAGAAACTCATTTGAGACCCAAGGACACCTCTAGATTTAAAGTGAGGGGGTGGAAAATAATTTACCATCTAATGGACATCAAAAGAAAGCTGGGGTGGCAATCCTTATATCAGATCAACTTCAAGCCAAAGACTATAATCAGAGATAAGGAAGAACACTATATCATACTCAAAGTGTCTGTCCAAGAAGAAGATTTAACAAGTGTTAAGTATCTATGCCCCTAACATGGGAGCAGCCAATTACATAAATCAATTGATAACAAAATCAAACAAACACATCGACAAAAGTACAATAATAGTAAGGGACTCAACACTCCCGTCACTGAAATGGACAGATCATCCAAGCAAAAGATCAACAAGGAAATAAAGGCCTTGAATGACACACTGGACCAGAGAGACATAACAGATAGATTCAGAACACTCCATTGCAAAGCAACAGAATACATGTTCTTCTCCAATGCACCTGAAACATTCTCCAGAATAGATCACATCCTGAGTCGTAAATCAGGTCTCAACCGGTATGAAAGGATTGGGATCCTTCTCTGCACACATTCAAACCACAATGCTCTGAAGCTAGAACTCCATCACAAGATGAAATTTGGAAAGAACCCAAATACTTGGAGACTAAAGAGCATCCTTCTAAAGAATGAATGGGTCAACCGGAAATTAAAGAAGAATTGAAAAAATTTATGGAAACAAATGATAATAAAAACACAACAGTTCAAAATCTGTGCGACAGAGCAAAGGCAGTCCTGAGAGGAAAATATATAGTGATACAAGCCTTTCTCAAGAAACAAGAAAGGTCTCACATACACGACCTAACCCTACACGTAAAGGAGCTGGAGAAGGAATGACAAGGAAACCCTAAACCCAGCAGGAGAAGAGGAGTAATAAAGATCAGAGCAGAAATCAATGAAATAGAAACCAAAAAATCAATAGAACAAACCAATGAAACTAGGAGCTGGTTCTTTCAAAGAATGAATAAGATTGATAACCCTCTGGCCACACTTATAAAAAGAAAACAAAAAGGACCCAAATAAATAAAATCATGAATTAAAAAGGAGAGATCACAACCAACATAAAAGAAATACAAACAATTATAAGAACATATTATGAGCAAATATATGCCAGTAAATTTGACAATCAGGAAGAAATGGATGCATTTCTAGAGACATATAAACTACCACAACTGACCCAAGAAGAAAGAGAAAACCTAAACAGACCCATAACCAGTAAGGAGATTGAAACAGTCATCAAAAACTCTCCAAAGAAACAAGAGCCCAGGACCAGATGGCTTCCCAGGGGAATTCTACCAAACAGTTAAAGAAGAATTAATTCCTATTCTCATGAAATTGTTCCAAAAAAATAGAAATGGAGGGAAAACTTCCAAACTCATTTTATGGGGCCAGAATTACCTTGATCACAAAACCAGACAAGGATCCTATCAGAAAAGAGAATTATAGACCAATATAATTGATGAATGCAGATGCAAAAATTCTCACCAAAATACTATCCAAAAGGATGCAACAGTGCATTAAAAGGATGATTCACCATGAACAAGTGGGATTTATTCCAGGGCTTCAGGGCTGGTTCAATATCTGCAAATCAATCAATGTGATACAATACATTACTAAAAGAAAGAACAAGAAACATATGAGACTCTCAATAGATGCTGAAAAAGCATTGGACAAAGTACAGCACCCTTTCCTGTTCAAAACTCTTCAAAGTGTAGGGACAGAGGGTACATACCTAAATATCATCAAAGTCCACCATGAAAAATCCACTGCAAACATTCTCAGTGGAGAAAAACTGAGAGTTTTTCCACTAAGGTCAGGGAACATGGCAGGGATGTCTATTACCACTACTGCTATTGAACATAGTAGTAGAAGCCCTAGCCTCAGCAATCAGGCAACAAAAAGAAATTAAAGGCATCCAAATAGCAAAGAAGAAGTCAAACTATCACACTTTGCAGGTGATATGATACTATATGTGGAAAACCCAACAGACACCAGTCCAAATCTGCTAGAAATTGTATAGGAATGCAGTAATGCATGAGGATATAAAATCAATGCACAGAATAGAGTTGTATTTCTTCACACCAAAACAAGACAGAAGAAAGAGAAATCAAGGAATCAATTCCATTTACAACTGCACCCAAATACATAAGATACCTAGGAAGAAACTTAACCAGAGCGGCAAAGAATTCATACTCAGAAAACTATAAAGTACTCATGAAAGAAATTGAGGAAGACACAAAGAAATGGATAAATGTTCCAAGCTAATGGATTGGATGAACAAATATTGTGAAAATGTCTATGCTACCTAAAGCAATCTACACATATGATGCAATCCCTGTCAAAAGCCCATCCATTTTTTCAAAGAAATGAAACAAAGAATACTACAATTTATATGGAACCAGAAGAGACCTTGAATAGCCAGAGGAATACTGAACAAGAAAGCCAAAATCGGTGGCATCACAATTCCAGAACTCAAACTCTATTGCAAAGCTGTCATCATCAAGACAGTATGGTACTGGCCCAAAAACAGACACACAGATCAGTGGAACAGAATAGAGAGCCCAGAAACAGACCCTCGACTTTATGGTCAACTAATTTTCGACAAAGCAGGAAAGAATGTCCAATGGAAAAAAGACAGCCTCTTCCACAAATGGTGTTGGGAAAATTGTACAGCCACAAGCAGAGAAATGAAGCTGGACCATTTCCTTACACCACACATGAAAATAGATGAAGTACCTCAATGTGAGAAAGGAATCCATCAAAATCCTTGAGGAGAACACAGGCAGCTACCTCTTTGACCTTAGCCACAGCAACTACTTCCTAGGAACATCACCAAAGGAAAGGGAAGCAAGGGCAAAAAAATGAACTGTTGGGACATCATCAAGATCAAAAGCTTCAGCACAGCAAAGGAAACAGCTAACAAATCCAAAAGACAACTGACAGGATGGGAAAAGATATTTGCAAACGACATATCAGATAAAGGGCTAGTAT
>NW_026740244.1:0-11195 GCF_022355385.1 Mustela nigripes | reverse complement strand
CACACACACACACACACACACACACACACACACACACCACTTAATACATTTTTATAATAATGAATCAGGCATTGACATTATTAGCAAACTGTGCTTCCCATCTTGAAAACCTTTCACTTCCTTTTAACTCCAATGATTAAAAATTCAAAAATTCAAATCCTTGAAACAACTTTCATTCTATGCAAGAATGATACAGTAAAACCTAAAAAAAAAAACAATGAGTCACAGGAAAAGCATGAAAGGGTAACAATGAGGTCAGTACTACTTTAAAAAGAAAAAAAGTACTCAGAAAACTTGAAGTTCCATCTAGAGAATTCCTCAGAACAGAAGGCTACTTTTTACTTACAATTAATATACACAACTTGAATATAGTATCTTTGCTTCCAAACCATTCCAGAAGTCTACATCAAAAGTAAGTAAACACTGGCTCTTTTCTGCTTTAATTATGATAATCAGTCGCTATACGTGAGTCTATTTTATGATAGATTATTTTAACTTTATATTGTTTAAGACAAAGTCAAAATTCTTTGAATAACTTCATGTTGACGTGTTTATCTTATTCATTTGTATCTCTTTGTAAAACCCCCCTCATTGTATTCCCAAAGTACATCATGCTCTCTCTTGCATCCATACTTTTATAGAACAAGTTTTCCCCATGAGAGATCTTCTGGTTTTCTTTACCAGACTATTTCTTACTTGTCCATCAAGATTGCTCAAGCATCACCTCTTATTTCCAATCATGCTTCCATCTCTGGGGTTCATTATGCTTATATATGTTCCCTTGGCACCCTGAACAATTCTTAAAACCTCTGCTGTTGTGATCATCAGTTCCTTGTCTGTCTCTTCTCCAGGGATGAGATTCTGTTTGATTTCTCTTCGTATCTCTATTTCTGTCACAGGTTCTGACATACAGTAATACACACGGTGGTAGATTTGCTAGTGTTTATAGAAGAAAATGCCTCTGATGTACTCTGTAAGTGAATGAACGAATGAATGAATGCACACTGGGCTAGAAGTGGAGCTAATGCTGAGAAGCATTCTTACCTAAAGGATATATGGATGAGGCTAATAAAGCTTGGTTAACATTTTTAATTTTTTTATTTAGAGGATCTGCAGTATGTGGAGTTTCAAACCTTATAGCTCTGCTATTCCCATTTGTTGAGATAAAGATCTGAATCAGGTTATTAGACTAAAGTTAATCATAGTTTATCCTACCTACCACTTATCTTACAAGGAAATCACAGAACAAATGTTCTCCTTAAATATAAGAACATGCATAAAGCAGTTGGCATATTCTGGAAAAGGAGGTCTGCACTCTTGCTCCCAGGTTAGCATAGTTCTTTAAAAACACACTTTGTTTCCAATAATTGTGTTAATACAAAGCAGACTGATGGGAAAGCAAAGTTCTACTAGAAATACGTATTAAATAAAGTAATAAAAAAATCTAACAATCAAAATAATGAACAGAAACACATTGCCATATTAGTCAAAGATATTTTTGCAATATATAACCTGATAAGAGATTAAAAGATAAATAAATTTAAATTTGAAACAATCGACAGACTCATGATCTGTGCATTTTTAATGATCGAAGACAATTTGTTTTCAGTGTTTCTATAGTTTTAAAAGATACTTAGTTCTCCAAAAGATTTGAAGGTGAAGAAATCTTCCCCAGACTCAACTGGTTCTTTTTGGTATATCAGTTAGCAGGGACCCAATGACCTGGTGTTGTGGGACACACCCACACTGGGAGTCAGGAAGTCTCAGTTCTAATCTTTGCATTGCCAGAGAATAGCTTTGTGCCCCAAGCATATCATTTAATCTGCATTAAATGAATTTTTATGTAACATACTATATAACATCTAACGTTTGAAATACTAAAGTAAAGTGTACCATGCAGTACAATTAGTAATGTACTCCACAGTAACATAAGAGGTATACACAGTATTATGAGGAATAATATAAGGTACATTTAAGGATTTTCTTGAAAAGTCTTTTTTATCGGGCACCTGGGTGGCTCAGTGGTTAAGCCACTGCCTTCGACTTAGGTCATGTTCTTAGGGTCCTGGGATGGAGTCCCACATCGGGCTCTCTGCTTGGCGGGGAGCCTTCTTCCCTCTCTCTCTCTGCCTGCCTCTCTGCCTACTTGTGATCTCTCTCCGTCAAATAAATAAATAAAATCTTAAAAAAAAATAAGAAAAGAAAAGTCTTTTTTTATCATAGAAGGTACTTTTTATTTGGTACTTGAAAATTCTTTTTTAATAAAGTTACCCATTAATTATCTAAAGGTCTTCATATTACTGAGGTTTCAGAAGGACTGATTTTGTCTCTTGAAATTGTATTTAATTTGACTGAATGAAGACTTAATTTAAATCAAATTTCCTAAGTGATTATAGCAAATACATAGATTGAGTCCATACCATTCTGTCTGTTTTGTTACAGTGTAGGATCAGTCTCTACACATAAGCAGAAAAGACAATTAACACAAGTTATATTTGTTATGATTATCCATTCTCAGACTATAAATGTGGGAACTGGGAGGACATCTTAATGCATATTACATTATAAATTTATTGTGTTGGATCCTCCTGCTTATGATTCACATCCACTTACACACTGATATAAGGGCTTCTACTAGAGGATAAAAGAGCATTTATAATAATGAAATAATTCTTACTAAGAAATAGTTCTTTGAGTTTCATGAAAAGGCGGAGCTCCCAGGGTCCAAGTTTTATAGATTTGGGAATCTCAACAAATAGAATTAAGTATTGATTTGAATGTCTAATCTTGCTGATCTAGAAAGAAAGTATAAGTTATGTTAGTGGTTAGGTCAAAGTCTGAGAATTATTTAAATCATGATAGCTGAACAAAAATAGGTGCAATAGCTGTTGAGAAAATAATTTAAGATGGGAATTAACCATGTGAAGTGAATAAACAAGAGCTCTTTTTGTTTAATTAGACCGTAGTCCTGGTATTCGGTTTATTGTAGTATTTGTACAGATTTTTTTTATTTTTTAGCAAAGTATTATGATTAATAGTTGCACTAGAATAAGCCAGGAATAAAGACAAGAAAGAAATCCTTTAAGGACATAATCAGGCGAGTGGTGAACTATGAATATAGATTGTATATTATATCTTATAATTATATTATTATTACATACCATAGATAATATTGTATCTATATAAACTTTTCTGAGTAGTTATGTATATGATAGCTGTGCAAGAAAATTCCTTGCTCTTAGGGCACATGTGTTGAAATATTTAAAGATCAAAGGCCATAAAATCAGAATCTTATTTTCCAAATTTCAATGAAAATAATATTAATATATATTTTTAAAGAATTTCTTTATTTATATCAGGAAACAGAGAGAGCATAAGTAGGGGGAGGGCCAGAGGCAGAGGGAGAGAGAGAATCTTAAGCAGACTCCATGATGAGTGCAGAGCCCAAGGCAGGGCTTCATCTCACCACGCTCAGATCATGACCTGAGCCAAAATCAAGAGTTGGGCACTTAACCAACTGAGCCACCCAGGTGCTCCAAAATAATATTAATAATACAAACTATTTAGAGAAATAGATAAAATGTTTAAAGACTACTAATAACCATTTAATATAGGTAAAAGTTATATAAGTCTTTATTGTAATATTCTTGCAAAAAACATTTTAACAAGAACCTATAAAAATACATCATATGTCCTTCCCAAAAATAAGCCGAACAGGTATGGAAGCCCTCCACTCTGGATTTCGAGGTTCAGGTGTGGTTTTATCTGCTTGTGCCTGAGATCCATGTGCAGTGGACAGAATTCTCATTGAATATGTAACTAAGTTTAAAAAATGACTTAACAAAAGTTGGCCTCTCTCTTAGGCTTTTTGTCACCCTATATATGAAGTCTGACTAGCTCTATGAATGAATCCTGAATCACGATGAGTGAGGCAGACAGCAAGAAGTCTAAAATTAGAGCGCCACCATGTACCAAAAACACAGTTGCAAATCAAGTTACTTGCCTGATAAAAGTCATCAGCATTTTTTTTTAAAGATTTTATTCATTTGCTTGACAGACAGAGATCACAAGTAAGCAGAGAGGCAGGCAGAGAGAGAGAGAGAGAGAGGAGGAAGCAGGCTCCTGGATGAGCAGAGAGCCCGATGCAGGGCTCGATCCCAGGACCCTGAGATCATGACCTGAGCCGAAAGCAGAGGCTTTAACCCACTGAGCCACCCAGGTGCCCCAGTCATCAGCATTTTTGTAGCAACATAGTAGAGTCCAGAATCTCCAAACACAGCATTCACAATATCCAGGATTAAAATCCAAAATGACTTAACAAGAAAGAATATGTTACTCATTCTGAAGGAAAAGACAACAGATGTTAAGCATAAGATGACACAGAACTTGAATTTATTAATCATGGACTTTAAAAGTAGCAAGTCTAGTTATGTTAAAAAATAATGGAAAAGTATTCTACAACAATTGAAAAAATAAACCGCACAAGAGTAATAGAATACATAAAAAAATACCAAATGAAAGTTTTGGAATCAAAAAATATATTGCTTGAAATTAAAAATAATGAATTCATGGTTATATTAGTACAATGGCGATAACAGAGGAAAGGATAAATTAAAACAGAATAGAAATTTGACATGAGGAAGAAATACTGAAAGCTCTCAAACAAAAGAAAAGAACTTGTGAAAACTTTTCACCTCCCATCATTATAGGCTCCGAAGGAGATAAAAGATAAAATGAGGCAGAAAATTTTTGAAGAAGTAGTGGCGGAATTATCCTCAAAATCATGGAAAAGCACATATTTCCAGATTCAAGCAGCTAAGCATAAGTCTAACAACATATTCTTATAATATATCAAGAGAAAATCTTGAAAAAATGAAGAAGAAAAAATGATGTATTAATACAGGGAACAGCAATCCAAAGGATCGTGGATGTTTTATCAGAAACTATGAAAATGAAAAGACAGTGGAACAACATCTTTATAGTGCTGAAGAAAAGAAAAAACTACACAGAATTCTATTGTCAGTAAAAGCATCCTTTTAGATTCAAAGAGATAGGAACACATTTTCAGATTAAAAAAAAAATTGAAAAAAATTCTTCACCGCTAAACACATACTACACAAAACTGCTTAAGAATAGTCTTCAGGTAAGAAAAATGTTAAAAGATAAAACTTGGATATTCATCAATTAATGAAGACCATGGAAATGGTAAGAATCTGGGAAAATATAAAACATTCCCTTGGTCTTTTAATTTACTTAAAATACATAAGAATGTTAAAATAAGAATATTATAGAACAGTCTCGTGCGGTTTTTAATATACATAGTTGAACTCTATATAACAAAAATAGCATAAAGATGCTATACATATTAATTCAAATTTGACTGTGAAAAGATTGGTAACTGTCTTTAATTTAGAGCAAGCCCTGACATTATGTAAAACCGATAAATCATGAGAAAATTCTGAGATTCTACAGTTGTTTAGATGAAACCGGATAAATGTCGATCATAAGTGCTCTTGAAGCTAGTTAACTGAATTGCTCAAGCAGCCAGATATATTGAATTCTAAATGGTGCCAGGTCCCCAGAAAAAAAATGGGGCACATGAAATTCTCATCTTTGTCAGAGTTCAGGAGGATGATGAACCTTCATTAAAACCCAGCGGGAAGAAGACAGCTTAAACTTGAATGGATACTTAAAGACCAAGTGTGAGCTAGCATATTTTAGTAATGCTGGAGTTCTTGAGACACAAGGGTGGTCAGTCCTAACCCACTCACCAGCTCTTCTCCACAAGGCTCCTGCTGAGTACTTAGAAGAAATGGCAAGACAGTAGCAGATTTGCAAGAATCATACTCAGTGACAGGAAAGAAACCTTGCTTGGTTCCCATATCCTTCTTTCCTTTGAAGCTGAGCAATAAGTAACGAGTGAAATGAGAAAAAAAAAAAACACTCCTGATTCCTGGCACAAAGGAAATATTCAGTGACTCTGGAAAAGGGCTAAAAGCAAAAGTTGTCTGCTTTTGGTGGGTAGGGGTAGGAAAAGAAAAATCAATTTGAGGCTATAACCTGTGTCCATAGCAGGTAGAGGTCTGCGGTAGCATAGCGAGTGGAAGGAAAATTACTGTTACCTAAGACCTCTCAATGACGCCAAGCTCCATCTTATGCATACAGAAGTTCGTTGCCTGATAAAAGGCAAAGAAAAGAAAGAAAAGAGGAGATGGCTGAGAAAGTCTTAGAGGAGAGGCCCAAATATACAGTCCCAGCCTAGACTGAGACTAGAATAAAAGTCCTCACCACAGCCCTCGAACTGAATAAGAAGCAACAGTGGTCTGTTGTGTGATGAGAGGAAGCATGTACAGAGAGAGCTCCTCGGTGGGAAGACATGGAGAGGCTGCTGAAAGTCGAAGGTGGGGCAGGACATCAAGGAAAAATCTGTCACTCCTGGTCTTAAGCCAAGGGCTAGGCAACAGTGGTCAACGTTGAAGGAATTTGTAATTCACAGTGCAGTGAAGGCAATTACAACAAAAATTAAACAGAAACCCAGACCAACGACTGGCCAGATTGATTCAAAACCTCATGCTGAAGACCTCCAGTGGAAGAGACATGTGCATTTCTGAGCCTGAGTACTAATGACGTCAGTATTTACTATTAGTTAATGCATAGGCAATATCCAACATTAAATAAAAATGTATGAAACATACAAAAAAGTAAGAACAGAGTAAGGAAACAATCCATGGTCAAGATAAAAGTCCAGTCCATAGAATCACACCCAGAAAGGACACAGATGTTTGAATTACAAGGCAGGTAATTTAATAATTGGGACTCTTTTGGTTTACATCTAGTTTCCTAGGATAATAATGAATAGCAACCCTTTACGCTTTCAAAAGTGTTTTGATTTGGACAATACGTATATGATTATCTTACTTGTAAAGACTTCACATACTTTACCTCCTTTAAACTTCACCAAGTACTGTGAATCAGAAATAATTATCCTTATTTTACAGATAATAAAAGCTACCTCAGTAAGCTTAAAACTTGCCCAAATCAATCTATATAGACTGTTGTCGTTATTCGAACACAGCACATTTGATTTAAAGTCTCAACTTTACCAATTCAGGCATTACTGCGTTATATAATTTTCAGATTTTGGTACATTTCTCCTGTTCAAGCATATTAGACAACTGATTGTTTTACCTAATTTGTAAAATTTACTAAAAGTCTCATTTCCAAGGTCTGGCATGGTTTTCTTCACAAATTGAGATTCACTCGGGCAGAGATTAAATTCTTCTAATCTGTTTCCCCTGAATTTTCAGCTGTTTGTTTTTTTTTTTTCAGGCCTAATCTTTGACTTTCTTATTATTTCTGAGTTTAATATCATATTATGCAAAGAATTTTCTTTTGCATGCCCTGGATGGTAGTCACTATCATAGAAGAAATACTTTCACCTTCTGAATCAAAAAATCTTCCCAGTCAGAGCTTCAGAATTAATTAAATTGAATTCAAAAGTAACAAAATTAAACAATCTGCTTCAGTGAGAATAACATAAAAATATTAATGAAAGTAAATCAATGGAAACAACTAGGAATAAATAAAATATTTCCCTCTCTTTAATTCAGGGTCACAAGAATGAACTTTTTAAAATTCTTATTGATATTTATGCAAATTATACATCCAGTTTACATTCAAAGCTCTAAGAATGTGTTAGTTTGTAATCAGGAATTAGATGGAGATAAAATTATTGTTTAAAAAAACATCAGCAGATGTTATCTTTGAGAAAGCATTCAATTTGCTGTGCTAATGGCAATGAATTAGCTGATCAATAAGATGAAATTCATCAGTTTCTGCTGTCTAGTAAGTTAAACTCCTGTAGGAGATATTAAATCGAGCAGATTGAATAGGAAACCAACTCTGAGTAGCTTTCTAAAGTATTGTGATTTCTACTGTCAGATCACAAATCTGTATAAACAGTAGCTGGGTGGCTCAGTTAGTTAAGAGTCTGAGGGGCACCTGGTTGGCTCAGTCGGTTAAGCCGCTGCCTTTGGCTCAGGTCATGATCTCAGGGTCTTGGGATGGAGCCCCGCATCAGGCTCTATGCTTGGCGGGGAGCCTGCCTTCCCCTCTCTCTCTGCCTGCCTCTCTGCCTGCTTGTGATCTCTGTCTCTTTGTTAAATAAATAAATAAAATCTTAAAAAAAAAAAAAGAGTCTTAGTCTTGGTTTAAACTAAGGTCATGGTCTCAGGGTCAGGGGATTGAACCCCACATTGGGCTCCAGGCTCCATCCAGTCTCAGTGTGAAGCCTGCTTGAGTGTCTTTTCCTCTCCCTCCTCTCTGCTCCTCCTCATACTCCTGCTCTATCTCTCTCTAAAATAAATAAATAAAATCTTAATAAAAGATCCATATAAAACCAGGGAATGAGAAACTCACATATATTGTGAATTTTCCCTATAGGTGATTAATTACTAGCAATATATTTTGGCAAACTAAAGGCTTTTCTTGCTTTGTTACTTCCTTATCATAACCATACTTTATTGAAAGTCATAACTGAATTTAGCTATGTCCTTTTGAACAGAGTATGTGAAACAACATCCCATGTTTCTTCTGGCTTTTGAAGCGTAATTTTGTTTTCGCTCCCTGTTTCTTCAGTATCATGCTGTAAGTTGCCAGGTTTTGACATTGAGTGGTACTTACTCTGCCAAAAAAAATCTTAATCTTGGTTTAAGAAGCAGTCTTATCCATTATTCTTCTGCCAAATTCTTGTAATAGGTTTCTTGTTTCTCATTTAAAATGAATCATGCATTTGGTGTTTTGTGTACAGACTAAATGTCAAATCCAAGGTCATATAGGATTTCTCCTTCAGTTTCTTCTTTTTTTTTTTTAATTAATATATAACCTCTACTTTCTTTTAGACATTTGTAGCTTTACATTTTCCTTTTAGTTCTATAATCCATTTGAGGTTAATCTTGGTGTACGACTTGAGGTATATGTCAAAGTTTTGCTTTGTTTTGTTTTGCATAAAGTATGTCTAATTGTCACAACACCACTATTGTATCACCATAGTCTTTGCATCTTTGTCAGAAATCAGTTGACTATGCTTGTGAGTCTGTATTTGTTCTCTGTATTATGATTTTATACATGTCAGCTCCAAGCACTCCAATACCACACTGTCCCAATTAGGGCAGCTGTATAATAAGTTTTAGATCAAGTGATGTGAGTTCTGCTTGAGTGCTGAGACCAGTTCATGTGAGCTCAGATGATTATGGCTATTCTATTTCTATTGTCTGTCCAATGTACTTTAGAATGACCCTGTCAGTATCTACCACAAAGTTTGCTTTGCATTTATGGATCAAATCAGGGGGAAGCGATATCTTAATAATACATAGTCTTCTATTCTTTAACCCTTCATACCTCTCTAGCTCATAATCCACTATATGTAGTCAACTACTTCATTTTTTGTGTTTCTGTAAATAATATTGATTTTTAAATATATTTCAGTTTTTCATTGTTAATATATAGAAATACAAATAATCAACTTTTTACTATCAACTTTGTATCTTGCGAACCTACTAAACTCACTTAGTTAATTCTAAAATTGTGTGTTTGTGTGTGTGGATGCTTTTGAATTTTCTACATATGCAATATGTTGTCTGTGAAGTATAGTTGTCTTATTGGAATATGGTTGACATAAGATATTTCTTTCTTTTCAATCTGACGTCTTTTATTTATTTATTTATTTTTGCTTTATCAAACTAGCTAAGATTCCAGTGCTGTTTTGAATAGGAAAGATGAGAGAAAACACCCTTCTTTTGTTCCACATCTTATTAGGAAAGTATTCGTTCTCTTGCCATTAAACATGTTGATAGCTGGAGATTCATAAACACTCTTTTAGGTGAAGGAAAATTCTTTATGCAGAATGATTATGACATAGGTCAGAAACTTACTTATCCCCAATAGAGATATTTTGAGGTCCACTTTCTCCAGAATTTTCTACTCGATCTTTCTTTTGGTGAGTGCTTGTGTGGTACCTCTTTCTCCATCTTTTTACTTCAAATATATCTAAATCTTTATTTTCAAGTGGGTATTGTAAACAGCATGCAGTTGGATCTTGTTTTTATATCTGATTTGATAATCTCTATCTTTCAATGGGTGTGTTTGAGATATTTGCATTTAAAATGATTATAGATAGACAAAACATAAGTGACTCTTAATCTCACAAAACAAACTGAGGGTTGCTGGGGGGAGGGGGGCTGGGAGAAGGGGGTTTTGCTATGGACATTGGGGAGGGTTTGTGCTTCGGTGAGTGCTGTGAAGTGTGTAAACCTGGCGATTCACAGACCTGTACCCCTGGGGATAAAAATATATGTTTATAAAAAATTAAAAATTAAAAAAAAAGAGTGAGACATTTAATTCCAATGTGATATACAGTATAGATATAATGGGGAGGTTTCCAATTTATTTTACAAAGCTAACATAAAAACATACACACACATAGGCTAGACCAGACTAGTCTCACTTAAGCTATTTATATAGAATTAATAAAATTACATCCTAAATGAAATACTACTAAATCTAACCCATCAGTATATTAATATTATTCCATTACCAACCAGGGGTTGGCCCAGAAATGCAAGGATGATCAATATTCTAGAATTTATTAATACTATATACAGTATCTGTTTGGTACATAGCATTGTCCTGGCATCCAACATAATGACTAGCACACAATAAACAATAAGTCTTTGCTGGATGATTAAATGAATATTCACTATCAATAATCCATTTGAAAGTAAAATGAGAAGAAAAATCCCACTCAAATAGCAATTATAGCAATTCTATGTAAGTATATAAAAATGCATATATGTGTATATATGTGCCTGTGTGTATGTGTGTATGTGTTTCACCCAGGAATAAACAAAATGTATTTAAAATCTATTTGAAGGAAAGAGCAAAATTTTACCAAGGTACATAAAAGAAGATAAATATATGTATAATAATGTAACTATAGTTAAAAATATTATATCACAGGGCACCTGGGTGGCTCTGTTGGTTAAGCATCTGGCCTAGGCTCCAGCCATGATTCCCAGGTCCCCAAACTGTATACTTTAAGTGGGTAAACTTATTATGTATAAGTTATACCTTGATAATTCTATCTTAAATATATATATATATATATATATATATATATATATATATATATATCTCGA
>NW_026740243.1:5387-11196 GCF_022355385.1 Mustela nigripes | reverse complement strand
GAAACAAGATGGGATTGGGAGGGAGACAAACCATAAGTGACTCTTAATCTCACAACAAACTGAGGGTTGCCGGGGGGAGGGGGTTTGGGAGAAGGGGGTGGGATTATGGACATTGGGGAGGGTATGTGATTTGGTGAGTGCTGTGAAGTGTGTAAACCTGGTGATTCACAGACCTGTACCCCTGGGGATAAAAATATATGTTTATAAAAAAAAAAAAAAAGTTAATCTAGAATTTGGAGTCTCAGAATGTGAAAATAATTTATTTGACAAGGAAACAGTTGAATAACATCAGAGTGAAAGAGGAAGGTGAAACTGAATATGGTTTTGTTTTTTAAATGCTTTTGGAAATTAATCTTCAAAAAGTCTTTAGTTTGGGCTCTAATAATTCTGAATTTATGATTTACTGAGGTTTAGACAGGGCAAAGATGTTCCTTTGCTTCATACAGTAACTAATGTGCCAAGTGTTATAGGCTGAATGGTGTCCCCCAAAACTCATATGTTGAAGTCTTAACCCCCAGTACCTCAGAATATGCCTGTATTTGGAGGTAGGGATTTTAAAGAGGTAGTTGGGGGAAATGAGGTCATTTGGGTAAGTCCTAATGCAATATGACTTATATCTTTACAAGGAAAGATTAGGGCATAAACACACACAGTTCAAGGGGTGAACATGTAAGGACACAGAGAGCTGGTGGTCATCTGCGAGCCAAAGAGAAGCTTCAAAATGAACTAAACGTGCTGATGCCTTAATCTTGGACTTCTAGCATACAAAATGGTGAGAAAATACATTCCTGTTGTTTAAATCACTGGGTCTGTGGTATATTTTAATGGCTGCCTTAGCACATTGATAGACTAAGTACAATGCTAAACTAAACAGAACTGTTGAGGGAAAATGTTTTCTAACATAGAAACTTAATTTTACGTGTGTTAACAGTTATACTTGTAGTATCTATTTGCAAAGGATAATTGTTCTAATTCAAATTGCTGGTTATTAAAATTGGTTTAGAATAACCTAGACTTAATCCTTTGTCCTTCACATCATATGGATGGAAACATAAGGCACACATTTAAAGAATACATTTTTAGGGGCACCTGGGTGGCTCAGTGGGTTAAGGCTCTGCCTTCAGCTCAGGTCCTGGGATGGAGCCCTGAATCAGGTTCTCTGCTCAGCAGGGAGCCTGCTTCCCCTCTCTTTCTCTGCCTGCCTCTCTGCCTACTTGTGATATCTGTCTGTCAAATAAATAAATAAAATCTTAAAAAAAAGAAAATATATTTTTGTTTAAGCTTTTCACTGACCTTTTCCAGATAGATAAATTAATATCATCAATAACTAAGGAATGGTGTATGAGTAGGAAGGAGGTGAAATCATACATACTGTTAAGTCTTGGGATGACTTATAATGATAACTACTACATCCTGTCTGAGCTAGTTACCATCTAAATGGTCTTCATGTACTTCTCTACTAATTTTTCTTCTTTTTTTTTCAAAGATTTATTCATTTATTTTAGGAGGGGTAGGGGAGGGGCAAAAGGAGAGGGAGAGAGAAACCATAGCAGACCCCAGGCTCAGTGTGGAATCTGATGCAGGGCTCAATCCCAAGACCCCAGGATCATGACCTGAGCCAAAACTGAGTCAGATGCCCAACCGACTGAGCCACCCAGACACCCCTTGCCTCTGATCCTTTTTTTCCTTACATTTTTCTCTTAGTTTTGTAATTTTAATATATTTTTGGGAGAAAAAAAAGAGAAACTCAAGCTTAGTCACTGGAATGCTTGGTCAAATCTGGAGTAATTTTGTGCTGACACTGCCTGAATGTCCTATAATGAAAATCAGGAGGTGTGATATATGCTTGCCCCCAGGTATTTATTTACTCCCATAAACACTTTCAGAATTGACTCTGGATGACATAGGAATGGCATTTTCCATATTGCTAGTTTACCCATGTTGGGAATTAGAACATCTTCTCCATGCTATTTATAAAGCATTGTGCTTTCTAGTGTGCGCCTTCCACAAGTTCAAGTTCTTTCTCCATCATGCCTGGATCATCCACTCTATCCTGGGTACAGGCCATGAGTGATCAGATCTTGTTAAACTTTCTGATTCCTTGACACTTAAACAAAAATCATCAGCAAACTGAATTCTAGTAAGTGATGATCTTGGAACTTGAGAGAAAACACTGCTCTTTTGATGCCAGAACTCCAGGTTGACTTAGACTTTTTTTTCTCATCTCAGTACTGGTAGGTGTTTTAGAATTGCCCTTTGAATATATATGTGTATATATTTATTTTAAAATATATATGATTATAAATGTAATACATGACATCATTGTATAATGAGTGCTTATTTTTCTAAATCTTTAGAGCTTGTTTATTATGCTAATGTTTTCCTACCAGAAAAAGCCACCTACATTCAACAAATATTGAGCATGTATCTTGTGTTAGGCAATGGAGATTAAAAAAATAAAGGGTAATTTCGATGCACTGAATCTGGGTCATACTTAAGAGAATGAAGTGTGAATATCCTACTCTGTATAATAAAAATAAACAGAAATCCTAGGAATGGAAGTTATTAATGAGCAGTGTTCAAAGCTGAGATCTAATTATCCTCTACCTTACTGATACACTCTCCACAACTTTAGCCAATGCTCAGTCCTGATAAATTCTGTAAGCTTTCTATAAGAACAACTTCCTCGGGATGCCTGGGTGGCTCAGTCATTTAGCGTCTGTCTTTGGCTAAGGTCATGATCCCAGGGTCCTGGGCTCGAGCCCCGCATCAGGCTCTGTGCTTCATGGGAAGCCTGCTTCTCCCTCTCCACTCTCCCTGCTTGTGTTCCCTCTCTTGCTGTGTCTACCTCTGTCAAATAAAAAAATAAAATCTTAAAAAAAAAGAACAACTTCCTCATCATCCATACTCTTTTCCAGAAGGAAACTGAATGTTTAGCAGACTGAGGAAGCCAGTCCCATAATATACATGGTAATGTCAAGATAGGGAAAAAAACAGATGCTGAACTCTGTGACAGTAGGAGATCTGTGTTGTTGAGTTTCCGTGACTGAGTAATGCTTCTCAAATTACCTAGTGGGCTTTGGAAACCCCAAGTCATCTGGCAGCTTCCAAGGGAAAGCGGGAACTTCCAGCCAGCAGAGCAATGTGGCCAGCATCTTCACAATCTTGGGTGTGAGTATCATCTAAAAGAAAGACAAAACCATCCGTATTACCTTGTAGGAAAATACCTCCCTGCAGAAGGAGGAACTGTGAGGTGCAGTCTTTGAGCAGCTGGGAAAATACAATAGAGCAAGGAATGCTTATCACATAACTGAAGGGCATGCTCAGATACTGTTTCGAAGTAAATCACTGAATTATCAAATTTAAAAGGGTAAACTGGCCAGTAGCATCCATAAAAAAGCACAGTGAAAATTAGATGATCAGATTTACTCTCAATGTCTTGAAGACCTAGGACTGTAATCTACATTTACATAAATATCATAGTCCCATTCAGAGCAGAATCAAGAGTGATGGAGAATTGTCCATGAATGGAGAAATTTAGGTACCTAAAAATTAATAACGTTGACTAGGATTGGATCTATTAAGAGCGACTGTCTGAACGTCTTCCTTCCCATCTGCTATGTAAGAAGCTTGGAGTTCATCATTCCTAGCCATACAAGAAAAAAGCTGAACAAATTGAAAACCACCACCATCTCCTGGATTTGCTAGAGCATTGAGGTCGCAGGGCAAACTGTGCCCCCCACCCCCAAAATTAGAGACTGGCAGGTAGAGACAGAGTACAAGACACTGGAACAGAAGCCCACGAGCAGAAAGCTCTGTGGGAACCGGTCATGATGGAGGAACGTCTACACTGCTCTTGACAAATGGCCAGAGGCTCAGTGTGGATGAACTCAGGGGTCCCACACTTCTGCGGCCTTTACCTCCAGGAGTCATACCAGCTTCTCATGGTGAGGATGAGAGAAAAATCCCCTTGTGATTCCAGCAGGAAAAAAAAAAGTAACCATTTGGAAACATACTGGAACATTCAGGATTTATTTTGCTTTGTTCTTTTTTAATTAAGAAAAAAAATTTTTAAACAAGATCTGCCCTTAAAGGAAACTATTTAATCAGAACCTAAGAGACTGGAATTTTCCCAGAGCCTAAAAGACCTGTGGGCAGGGGAAGAGTCAACTTCAGCCCCTTTTGGCCTTCCTCTCTCACCTAAGTGGGGGGAAGGATACCTGAGGGGCACACCTGAAGGTCTCAGCCCGGGGTCCCAGGATCACTAGGCAGTTGAGACCAGATAACAGACCTGCAGAAGGCTTCCCCTCCCCCGCCCCACATTACCACTCCATATTGGGCTGACAGATAGTAACGGGATTACAACAGAAAGAACTGCACATCTGAGACACTACTGATGAAGTCATGAAGGAACCCAAAGACACAAGTCACAGAAGACACCACCACCAATGGAAATTTTAGCCTCTGACACCTATAGTCCATAGTTAACACTAAACACAGTTCCAGCCCTAGCCAGATAAACGTAAAACTTAACCGAAGTCTTACTTAGCTCAATTCCTTTTACCCAGCACATCATGTCTGGCTTTCAGGAAAAGATCACAAGGCACAATGAAAGATTAAAAATACAGTTTGAAAAGACAGAGCAAGCGTCAGAATGAGACTCAAATTATGGCAGAGGGATTACAATGATCAGACCAGGAATTTAAAATAACTATGATTGGGGTGCTTGGGTGACTTGGGTAAGCATCCAACTCTTGTCTTCTGCTCAGGTCATGATCTCAGGGTCCTGTGGTCGTCCCTGAGGCCACAGGGAGTCTGCTTGAGGATTCTCTCCCTCTGCCCCTCCCCCCATTCATGCTAGCTCTCAGTCTCTCTAAAAATAAATAAATAAATCCCTTTCCCCTATTATTTTTTTTTTTTACTGTGTTGCGTTAGTCACTGTACGATATATCATTAGTTTGTTGTTTTTTTATCTAATTTTTTTTCAATTTATTTATTTTCAGAAAAACAGTATTCATTATTTTTTCACTGCACCCAGTGCTCCATGCAATCCATGCCCTCTATAATACACACCACCTGGTACCACAACCTCCCACACCCCCACCACTTCAAACCCCTCAGATTGTTTTTCAGAGTCCATAGTCTCTCATGATTCACCTCCTCTTCCAATTTACCCCAAGTCCCTTCTCCTCTCTAACACACCTTGTCCTCCATGATATTTGTTATGCTCCACAAATAAGTGAAACCATATGATAATTGACTCTCTCTGCTTGACTTATTTCACTCAGCATAATCTCTTCCAGTCCCGTTCATGTTGCTACAAAAGTTGGGTATTCATCCTTTCTGATGGAGGCATAATACTCCATAGTGTATATGGACCACATCTTCCTTATCCATTCGTCCATTGAAGGGCATCTTGGTTCTTTCCGTAGTTTGGCGACCATGACCATTGCTGCTATAAACATTGGGGTACAGATGGCCCTTCTTTTCACAACATCTGTATCTTTGGGGTAAATACCCAGGAGTGCAGTTGCAGGGTCAAAGGGAAGCTCTATTTTTAATTTCTTGAGGAATCTCCACACTGTTCTCCAAAGAGGCTGTACCAACTTGCATTCCCACCAACAGTGTAAGAGGGTTCCCCTTTTTCCACATCCTCTCCAATACATGTTGTTTCGTGTTTTGTTAATTTTGGCCATTCTAACTGGTGTAAGGTGATATCTCAATGTGGTTTTAATTTGAATCTCCCTGAGGGCTAATGATGATGAACATTTTTTCATGTGTCTGATAGCCATTTGTATGTCTTAGAGAA
>NW_026740243.1:0-5287 GCF_022355385.1 Mustela nigripes | reverse complement strand
AGGGCTAATGATGATGAACATTTTTTCATGTGTCTGATAGCCATTTGTATGTCTTGATTGGAGAAGTGTCTGTTCATATGTTCTGCCCATTTTTTGATATGTTTGCCTGTTTCGTGTGTGTTGAGTTTGAGGAGTTCATTATAGATCCTGGATATCAACCTTTTGTCTGTACTGTCATTTGCAAATATCTTCTCCCAAAAAAAATCTTTTTGATACTATAATTTTGAAAAACATTTACTGTCATTATTTATCTATATATAACCTGTACTTTGAAAATGGTAACTCATACTTTATATAATTATTGTTCATCTTACATTAGTCAATATACCAAGGATAAGAAGAGTGTCTTATTTTTCAACAAGTTGAATATATGACTCCTCTATTTATTATTTCTTGTCACTTTGATTTTTTCCCTTTGCCCTTCAATCCTGCTGCCTGCACGTTTTTCTCTCACCAGTCCTTGTCATGGACCAACACTCCAGTATTTGATGCAGATCCTCAAATACACATATACACAGACTTGTAAAATGAGTTTTGCCTGCTTGTGTTTTTAAATTACATAAATGGTATGTTATAATTAAAAATTAAAAGGGGAACCTGGTTAGCTCAGTCAGTTAATCATCTGACTCTTGATGTTGGCTCAGGTCATAATCTCAAGGTCATGAGACTGAGTCCCATGTTCAAGCATGGAGCCTGGTTGAGATTCTCTTTATCCTCTGCTCCCCCTCACTCCCTCTCTAAAAAAAATAAGTAAGAAAAGACAATAGTAATAGTAACAATAATAACACAAAGAATAAGTAGATAAATGGAAGAATATTATTATAAAATTTAGGTACTATACTTATAAATTGGCAAAATATCTTTCGAAAGTAGAATATAATGAGCTACATTTTATACTATAAACCTAAAAGAGCCACTAAAATAACAAAACAAAGAGTCGTAGCTAATAAGCCAAAAAAGTAGATTAAGTGGAATTAAAGGTATTTAATCCAAAAGAAGCCATAAATAGAGAAAAGGAATAAGAATTGATTGGACAAATAGAAAACAGAGGCAAGATAATAGATTTGGACTCAAATATATTTATAATTACATTAACTATAAATGATCTAGGCACACCCAATTAAAAGGCAGAAATTAGCAGCTTGTATTAAAAATCACAATTCAACTATACAATGCCTGAGTAAAATAAAAAATAAAATAGGCTAAAAGTAAAATTATGAAAAAAGATATGCCATGCTAACATCAATGAAAAGAAAGGCAGAATAGCTATATTAGAATCAGTGAATGTGCATTTCAGAGCAAAAAATATTTCCAGTGACAAAGAAAACCATTTCATAATAGTAAATGAGTCCATTTATCAAGAGTGCATAACAATCCTAAATGTTTATGAAATTAACATGAAAGCTTCAAAACCCACTAAGCAAAAATTTATAGAACTGCAAGGAGAAATAGCAGATCCATAATTATGGTAGGAGATTTCCATCTCTCTCTGTCAATAATTGATAGAAAAACAGACAGAAAATCAGTAAGAAGACAGTAGAATTAAAATTATCAATCAACTTAATCATGTAGAGGACAGTTTATTCAATAACTAGAGAATATAGGTTCTTTTCAAGTGCAAGCAAAACATTTGCCTAGAAGATATTTCTAGACATATAAAATTTCTCAACACATTTAAAGTAATTCAAAACATACAAAATATCTTCTCTGATCACAATGGAATGAAATTAGGGTCTCCTGGGTGGCTCAGTCAGTTAAGTGTCCGACTCTTGATTTTGGCCCAAGTCATAATTTCAGGGTCCTGCATAGGCTCCCCTCTCAGTAGTGAGTCTGCCTGTCTCCTTCTCACTACACACCCCTCCCTAACTCCACCCTCTGCTCTCACTCTTTCTCTAAAATAAATAAGTAAATCTTTAAAAGACCCAACAGACTGAAATTAAAAATCAATAACGAAAATATTTTGGAAAACTTTATTTATTTATTTATTTATTTATTTTTAATTTTTCTTTTCAGCATACAGTATTCATTTTTTAAAATTTATTTTTTATTTATTTTCAGCATAACAGTATTCATTATCATTGCACCATACCCACTGCTCCATGCAATCCGTGCCCTCTGTAATACCCAACACCTGGTACCCCAAACTCCCACCCCCCCACCCCTTCAAAACCAGAAAAACTCTGTTTTTTCAGAGCCCATAGTCTCTCGTGGTTCACCTCCCCTTCCAATTTCCCCCAACTTCCTTCTCCTCTCTATCTCCCCATGTCCTCCATGCTATTTGTTATGCTCCACAAATAAGTGAAACCATGTGATAATTGACTCTCTCTGCTTGACTTATTTCACTCAGCATAATCTCTTCCAGTCCCGTCCATGTTGCTACAAAAGTTGGGTATTCATCCTTTCTGATGGAGGCATAATACTCCATAGTGTATATGGACCACATCTTGCTTATCCATTTGTCCCTTGAAGGGCATCTTGGTTCTTTCCACAGTTTGGCGACTGTGGCCATTGCTGCTGTAAACATTGGGGTACAGATAGCCCTTCTTTTCACTACATCTGTATCTTTGGAGTCAATACCCAGTAGTGTAATTGCAGGGTCCTAGGGAAGCTCTATTTTTAATTTCTTGAGGAATCTCCACACTGTTCTCCAAAGTGGCTGCACCAACTTACATTCCCACCAACGGTGGAAGAGGGTTTCCCTTTCTCCACATCCTCTCCAACACATGTTGTTTCCCGTCTTGCTAATTTTGGCCATTCTAACTGGTGTAAGGTGATATCTCAATGTGGTTTTAAGTTGAATCTCCCTGATGGCTAGTGATGATGAACAGTTTTTCATGTGTCTGATAGCCATTTGTATGTCTTCACTGGAGAAGTGTCTGTTCATATCTTCTTAATATGATTGTCTGTTTTGTGTCTGTTGAGTTTGAGGAGTTCTTTATAGATCCTGGATATCAACCTTTTGTCTGTACTGTCATTTGCAAATACCTTCTCCCATTCCATGGGTGGCCTACTGCTTTTTCAGAAGAGTTTTCAGGGTAAGATGTTAGGTTTTCAGTAATTATTGTTCTTTCGGTTTTTAGAGCATTGAGATTTAGGAATTTTAAGGGGATGAGAAGGGTTGTTCAGGGTCTGACTTACAGATAAAATATTTTCTCTTGTGAATTTATTTTTTTTCTTTACCCCATCATTTCTTTCCCTGTACCTTCTTACTAGCCAAATGTAGGCCCCTTGCTTTGTTTCTGGTTTTGCTTTGCTTTATCATTGGTTGATTCCAGCTCCCAATTAGTCATGTAAGATGAATTTCAATCCTTACCTCTTATGATACAAAAATTAACTCAAAATGGATCAGAAACATAAACTGAAGACCTAAAACTGGAAAGCTTTTAAAAGAAAAGAGAGGAGAAAAATCTCTGTGACCTTAAGTTCTATAAAATGTTCTAATACCAAAAGCATGAGTCATAAAATGGTAATTTGATAAATTGGATAGCATCAAAATTTTAAAACTCTGCTCTTCAAAGTCACAAAAGGATGAAAGGCAAGCCACAGACTAAGAGAGAAAAGATTTACAAATCATGTATTTGATAAAGGACTTATATTCAAAATTTATAAAGAATTCTCAAAACTCAATACTATGAAAACAACCAGCCTTATTAAAAAATAATACAAGAATTTTGTACAGACCCCTCACCAACGAATGTGTAAGATGGCAAATAAGCACATGGAGTGATTCTCAACATCATTAGTCCTTAAGGAAATGCAAGTGAGGAATCACAATGAAATACAACTTATATACCTTTTAAAACATCTAAAACTACAAAGATTGACTATACCACGTGTCGAGAATGCTGAGGAACTGGAACTGTCATATAGTTTTAAAGAGCATTTAAATGATGCAACCAGTTTTAAAAAACAGTTTGACAGTTTTTAAAAAGAAGTTTAAGCAAATTCTTCAGTTTTTACTTAAGGCAAATGGTAACATATGTCCCTTTAATGACTTGTGCATGAATATTTATGCCAGTTTTATTTGTAATAGACAAAAACTAGAAACAAACCAAAGGTCTTTCAACCAGTGAATGGGTGAGCAAGCAGGGGAATGAACTATTGACACAGGCTACAGCAGGAATGAATCATACTTTGTGATTCTATTTCTAAAGAATTATGGAAAATGCAAAGCAATCTCTTGTGACTGGAAGCAGTGGTCACTTAGACATGGATTGGGAAGGGTGGGAAGGAGGGATTACAATAGGAGGTAATTATGATGAAACTTTTTAGAGCAAATGATATGCTCATTGTCTTCATTCTGTTGATGGCTTTAGGTGTACACCTATACCAAAAGTTAAAAAATTGAATCCTATAAGCATGTACAGCTTGGTGTCTATCATTTATACCCTTATACAGCTGTTTGGAAAATTTCAGTGAGCAATTATTAGTGGAAGGTAAAGGAAAGGGAGAAGTCAGCCCCATCTTTACAACAAATTATGGGGCAGGGCAAACCCTGCAGTGAGAATCATGTTTGGGGGAACTAGATATGTACAAAAATGTAGGAGGATCTGGAAATTAGAACATAATTTGGTAGGAAATCTGTGACATATTTATATCAGTGTGTGCATGGCATATGGAAGAAGGAAGAGAAATAAAGAAGAAGGGTGGTACCAGATTTTGGAACTTCTTTGAATTTTAATTTTTTATTTTTTTAAGATTTTATTTATTTATTTGACAGAGAGAGAGATCACAAGTAAGCAGAGAGGCAGACAAAGAGAGAGGGGGAAGTGTCTGCTCATATCTTCTGCCGATTTTTTGATATAATTGTCTGTTTTGTGTGTGTTGAGTTTGAGGAGTTCATTATAGATCCTGGATATCAACCTTTTGTCTATACTGTCATTTGCAAATATCTTCTCCCAACCGTTGGGTTGCCTCTTTGTTTTCTTGACTGTTTCCTTTGCTGTGCAGAAGCTTTTGATTTTGATGAAGTCCCAAAACTTCATCTTCGCTTTTGTTTCCTTTGACTTTGGAGACATATCTTGAAAGAAGTTGCTGTGGCTGATATCAAAGAGATTACTGCCTATGTTCTCCTCTAGGATTCTGATGGATTCCTGTCTCACGTTGAGGTCTTTTATCCATTTTGAGTTTATCTTTGTGTACGGTGTAGGAGAATGGTCAAGTTTCATTCTTCTACATATAGCTGCCCAGTTTTCCCAGCACCATTTATTGAAGAGACTGTCTTTTTTCCACTGGATATTTTTTCCTGTTTTGTCGAAGATTATTTGCCCATAGAGTTGAGGGTCCA
>NW_026740242.1:0-11205 GCF_022355385.1 Mustela nigripes | reverse complement strand
ATCGAAATACAACCAGGAACAATGGAAACACCCCACTTTGTCCACAAGAGAGACTACAGACCCCCTTTTCTTCCCCCCAATTTAATTTTTTTTGAATTTTTAAATTTTATTCTTGCGTTTCCTTTTGGCTGTGTGTGTGTGTGTGTGTGTGTGTGTGTGTGTGTGTTGGCTTCTGATCACTCCAGATTTTGCTACAGATCATCTTGTTTAGGTCGTGGTTGAATCAGCTCATTGACTCAACCATCTCTAGACCAAATGACTAGGAGGAGGAACTCTGAACTAAGAAAAGAAAGAGACAATGTCCTCTGCCACAGAACTGATGAGTATAGATATAAACAAGATTTTCAGAGACAGTATTCAAGATAGCAATCATAAAGTCTATAGCTAGACTTGAAAAAATACATTAGTGACAATATAGAATCTCTTAGAGCAGAAATGAGATCTAATCAGTCTGAAAAAAAAATGCTATGAATGAGGTGCACTCTAAGCTGGATGCTCTAGCAGTTATGGTAAAAGAGGCAGAAGATAGAGTCAGTGATCTAGAAGATAAGCCAATGGAAAGGAAGGAAGTTGATGAAAATAGAGATAGACAGCTATCAGCACATGAAAAAAGGATTGGAGAGGTGAATTATGTCATGAGATGTTCCAATATCTGAATTATTAGGATCTCTAAGGGGGTGGAGAGAGAGGGGACTAGAAGGTATATCGGAGCAAATCATAATTGAGAACGTCCCTAATCTGGGGAAGGAAACAAGCATTTGAGTCCAAGAGGCTGAGAGGACCCCTCCTAAAATCAGTAAAAATAGATCTGCACCTTGACATGTAATAGTGAGGCTTGCAAATCTTAGAGCCAAGGATGCTACCCTGAGAGCACCTAGAGGGAAGAGATTTCTTACATACAGAGGGAGGAACATCAGAATAACATCAAACTGTCCACAGAAATCTTATTCAGGGTACTAAATGAAAAGAACATGCATCCAAGAGTAGTTTACCCAAGAAGACTGTCATTCAGAATGGATGGAGACATAAAGAGATTTCAGGACAAGCAGAAACTGAAAGAATATGTGACCACCAAGCAAACGCTGTAAGAAATATTAAGGGGGGCACTGTAAGTCATATAGACTGGAACAAAACAGAGTCATATAGACTGGAGTCTATATTACTGGAACAAAGAGTCATATAGACTGGAACAAAACAGGAAAAATCTACAGAAACATGGACTTTACAGGCAAGAAATGACATGAAATTCATATCTTTCAATAGCTACTCTGAAAGTAAATGGGTTCAGTGCTCCTATGAAAAGGCACAAGGTTTCAGATTGGATAAGAAAGCAGGATGCATTCATATGCTGTCTACCGTAGATGCATTTTGAACCTAAATACACCACAAGATTCAAAGTGAGGGGATGGAGAACCATTTACTGTGCTAACTGACCTCAAAAGAAAGCTGGGGTGGAATTCTTATATCAGTCAAATTAGATTTTAAATGAAAGACCATAGTAAGAGATGTAGAGGGATACTTTATCATACCTAAAAGTTCTTTTCAACAAGAAGATCTAACAATTATAAATATATACACCCCAAACATGGGAGCAGGCAGTTATGTAAACAAATTAATAACCAAAATAAGGAAACATACAGATAGTAGTAAGATAATAATAGGAGACCTCAACACAACACTCACAGCAATGGACAGATCAACTAAGCAGAAGAGCAATAAAGAAATAAGAGCTGTGAATGACATCTTGGACCAGACAGACTTTGTAGATACATATAGAACATTTCATCCTAAAACAACAGAATACTCATTTTCTTGAACGCACATGGAACTTTTTCCATAATAGACCACATACTGCATTACAAATCAGGTGTCAACCAATACCAAAAGACTGAGATTGTTTGTTGCATATTTTCAGACCACAGTCCTGTGAAACTGGAACTCAACCAGAAGAAGAAGTTTGGAAGGAATTCAAACACCTGGAAGTTAAAAAGCATCCTGCTAAAGAATGATTGGCTCAACCAAGAAATCTAAGAAGAATTTAAGTTACTGAAACTCATGAGAATGAAAACACATTCATTCAAAACCTATGGGATACTGCAAAGGCAGTCCAAATAGGAAAATACATAGCCATCCAAGCCTCATTCAAAAAAGCAGGAAAATCCAAAATGAACAAGCTAAATTACACCTAAAGAACCAGAAGACAGAACAGCATAAAAGGTCTAAACCAAGCAGAAGAGAAATAATAAAGTTTAGAGCAGAAAACAATGAAATAGAAACCAGAAAAACAATAGAACAGATCAACAAAAGTAGAAGTTAGGTCTTTGAAAGAATTAATAAGATTGATGAATATATGGCCAGACTTAATCAAAAGAAAAGGGAAAGGACCCAAATTAGTAAACTCATGAATGAAAGAGAAGAGACTATGAGTAGCACCCAGGAAATAGAAACAATTATTATAAATTATAACCAGCAACTACATGTCAAGAAATTAAGCAATCTAGAAGAAATGGAAACATTCCTGGAAACCTATAGTCTACCAAAATTGAAACAGGAAAAAATAGACAATCTAAATAGATCAATAACCAGCAAGGACATAAGGTAGTAATTAAAAGCCTCCCCCAAAACAAGATTCCACGGCCAGATGGCCTTCCTCAGAGAATCCTTCTAAACATTTAAATAAGACATCATACCTATTCTACTGAAACTGTTTCAAAAAATAGAAATAGAAGGACTCAAACTCATTCTCTGAGGCCAGCATTACCCTGATCCCCAAACCAGACAAAGACCCCAACAAAAAGGAGAATTTCTGCCCAGTATCCCCGATGGGGATGGATGCCAAAATACTCAACAAGATCCTAGCCAATAGGTCCAAGAGTACATTAAAAAGATCATTCACCATGACCAGGTGGGATTTATTCCTCAGATTCAAGGGTGGTTCAACAGCTATAAATCAATTAATGTGATAAAGCACATTAATAAAAGAAAAGACAAAAAGCATTTGACAAAATACAGCATCTTTTCCTGATTAAAACTCCCCACAGTAAAGGGATGAGGGAACATACCTTGATATCATAAAAGTCAGCTATGAAAAGCATACAGTAAATATCATTCTCAATGGGGGAAAAACTGAGAGCTTTTCCTTTAATGTCAGAAAAACGACAGGGATGCCCACTCTCACTATTGTGGTTTAACATAGCACTACAAGTCTTAGCTTCAGCAATCAGACAAGAAAAAAATAAATAAAAAGTATTCAAATTGGAAAGAATTCAAACTCTCTCTCTTCCCCGATGACATGATACTCTACATGGAAAACAAAGAAGACTCCACACCCAAGTTACTAGAACTCATATATCAATTCAGCAACGTGGCAGGATATAAAATCAATTTAGAGAAATAAATTGCATTTCTATATATTAACAATGTAACTGAAGAAAGGAATCGATTCCATTCACAATAACACCAAAAACCATAAGATACCTAGTAATAAACCTAACCAAAGAGATCTAGATCATTACTCTAGAAACTACAGAAAAGTTGTGAAAGAAGTGAAAGAAGACACAAAAATATGGAAAAACTTCCATGCTCACAGATTGGAAGAATAAATATTGTTAAAATGCCTCTGGTGCCCCACAGCAAGCTACACTTTCTTTTTTAAAAAATATTTATTTACTTGACACAGAGAGAGAGAGAGATCACAGCAGGCTAGCAGAGAGATGGGGGAAGAAGGCTCCCTGGTGAGCAGAGAGCCTGATGTGGGGCTTGATCCCAGGACCCTGAGATCACGACCTGAACTGAAGGCAAAGGCTTAACCCTTTGAGTCACCCAGGTGCCCCAAGCTACACTTTCAATGCAATCTCTATCAAAATGCTTTCAACATTTCCCACATAGCTTGAAAAAACAATTCTAAAATTTGTATGGAACCAGAAAAGACACAAATTGCCAGGCGAATGTTGAAAAAGAAAACCATATCTGGGGGTATCACACTGCCTGACTTTAAGCTACATTAAAATGCTGTGATCAAGACAGCATGGTACTGGCACAGAAACAGATATATTAGAGACCACAGAAATGGACCCTCAACTCTACGGTCAACTAATCTTCAACAAAGCAGGAAAAAACACCCAATGGGGAAAAAAAAATGTCTCTTCAATAAATGGTGTCAGGAAAACTGGACAGCCACATTCAGAAGAATGAAACTGGACCATTCTCTTATACCATACACAAAGATAAAATCAAAATGGATATAAGACCTCAATTCAAGACAGGAATCCAACAAAATCCTGGGTGAGTACATAGGCAGCAGCCTCTTTGACAGTGTCCACAGAAACTTCTTTCAAGACCCATCTCTAAACGAAAGGGAAATAAAAGCAAAAATGGACGACTTGGGATTTCATCAGAGAAAAAAAGAAAAAAAAAACCTTCTGCACAACAAGAAAACACTCAGCAAAACTAAGAGGCAACCCATAGAATGGGAGAAGATATTTGCTAATGCCATTTCAAAATAAAGGGCTGGTATCTAAGATCTATATAGAACTTATCATACTCAACACTCAAAAAACAAACAACCCAGTCAAGAAATGGGTAGAAGACATGAATAGACACTTCTCTAAAGATATATAAATGGTTAACAGACACAGAAAACATATTCAACATCACCAGCCATCAGGGAAATACAAATCAAAACCACAATGTGAAACCACTTTACACCAGTTTGGATGGCAAAAATTAACAAGACAGGAAACAATAAGTGTTGGTGAGGATGTGAAAAAAATGGAACCCTCTTATACTATTGGTAGGAATGTAAGCTGGTACAGCCACCCTCAAAAACAATAGGGAGGTTCCTCAGTAAGTTAAAAATAGAGCTACCTTATGGCCCAGCAGTTTCACTACTAAGTATTTATCCCAAAGAGAGAGATGCAGTGAAAAGAAGGGGCACCTTAACCCCAATGTTCATTGCAGAAATCTCAACAATAGCCAAACTGTGGAAGGAGCCAAGATGTCCTTCAATGGATGAATGGATAAAAATGTGGTTCATATATATAGTGGAATAATATTCAGCTATCATAGAGGATGAATACCCACAATTTGAATCAACGTGGATGAAACTGGAGGGGACTGTCTTAAGTTAAATACGTCAAACAGAGAAAGACAATTATCGTATAGTTTCACTCATATGTGGAAAATAAGGAATAGCATGGAGGACCACAGGGGAAGGGTGGGATATCTGAATGGGGAGAACTCAGAGAGGGAGACAAACCATGAGAGACTCTGAACTCCTGGAAATAAACTGAGGGTTACAGAAGGGAGAGGGTTGAAGAAGAGGGGGTAACTGTATGATGGATATTAAGGAGGGCATGTGTTGTGATGAGCACTGGGTGTTATATGCAACTAATAAACTGCTGAACACTACATCAAAAACTAATGATGCACTATACATAGACTAAGCAAAACAATTAAATAAATAGATTAATTAATTAATTAAACTTAATGATCAAAATTAAAAATATAAAATATTTAAAAAGAAGACTTCTGAACAAAAACTCCAGGATCCTATGGCTTCATGGGAGAATTCTGCCAATCATTTCATCTATTCTAAGAAATAGGAAAAGTAAACTTTGAAATTCCTTCTATGATGCTGGTATTACCATGATACCAAAACCAGACAATGAGATGAACACAATTAAAAAATTTTATATTAAGTACTGGCAAGCTGAATCCAACAATGTATCAAAAAATGACTTAGCAGGGCACCTGGGTGGCTCAGTGGGTTAAGCCTCTGCCTTCAGCTCAGGTCATGATCTCAGGGTTCTGGGATCGAGCCCCCCATCAGGCTCTCTGCTCAGCAGGGAGCCTGCTTCCTCCTCTCTCTCTCTCTCTGCATGCCTCTCTGCCTACTTGTGATCTCTACCTGTCAAATAGATAAATAAAATCTTTTAAAAAATGATTTAGCACCATCATGTGGGATTTATTCCTGGATTGCTAGGATGGTTCAATATATGCAAATTATTCCATGTGATAAAGCCCATTTCTAAAAAGATGGATAAGTTTCTTATTACCACTTCAATAGATACATGAAAAAGATTTGACCAAGCACAACATCAATCCATGATAAAAACACCCAATAAAGTAATCCTAGAGGGTATATACCTCAACATAATAAAGGATCCGTATGAAAAATGCACAGCTAATATCCTTAATGGGGAAAAACTAAGAATTTTTTCTCTATATTCAGGAAAAAAACAGGCATATATAGTCTTACTACTTGCATTTAACATAGTACTGGGAGTCCTAGCCACAGCAGTGAGACAACAAAAATAAAATAAAATCATCAAGGAACAAGTAAAGCTTCCACTATTTGCAGATGACATGATACTATATATAGAAAACCCTGAAGGTTCCACCAAAATACTGCTAGAACCTATATATGAATTTAGCAGTCATAGAATACAAATCAAATCAAAAACTGCAAATCAAAACTACAATGAGAATCACCTCACAGGAGATATAATGGCTAAAATTAACACAGGAAACAACAGATATTGGCGAGGATGCAGAGTAAGGGGAACCCTCCTATACTGTTTATGGGAATGCAAATTGGTGCAGCCACTGTGCAAAACAGTACAGAGGTTACTCAAAACATTAAAAAATAGAACTACTCTAAGATCCAGGAATTACAATACTAGCTATTTATCCAAAGGATACAAAAATACTGAGTCCTAGGGATATGTGAACCTTAATATTTATATCAGCATTATCAACAAGAGTCAAATTATAGAGAGAGGCCACAGGTTCATTGACTGATGAACAGATAACAAAGACATGGTATTTATATACAATGGAATACACTCAGCTATAAAAAAGATGAAATATTGCCATTTTCAAAAACACGATGGAGCTAGAGAGTTTTATGGTAAGCATAGTATGTCAGAGAAAGACAAATACCATATGATTTCATTCATATGTGGAAGTTATGGAAGGCAATAAATGAATATTTGGGGAAAAAAGATAAAGGGAAGCCAAGAAACACCCCTCTTAAGTGTAGAGAACAAATGCATGGTTACCAAAGGGGAGGTGTGGGGGGTTAATAGGTGATGGTGATTAAGGAGTGTTCTTGTGGTGAGTACAGGGTGTTGTACATAAGTGATGAATAGACACTCTGTTATACACCTGAAACTAATATTATACTGGAATTACTTGAATTTAAATAAAAACTAAAAACTGAAAAGTAAAATCTAAAACCAAACAAACAAATTCATTTGTTCATTATCAGGAATGTTACCTATATCTATTTCACTTAGATCTCTGGTAGTATCCTTATCTTGTTCTTTCATTTGGGATAAATTCCTCCATTTTTACACATTGTTTATGTCTCTTCCTTCTTGTGTGTGTTGGAATAGCCATTTATGTCTCCTTCTCCTCAAAGTGATGGCTTTATGAAGAAGAGGTCATGTACTGCCCAGGGTCAGGCACTTCGGGGTATATCTCTGATCTGTCCTGCATGTGCTCTGCCATTGTGTTTTGGCTGTTCCTTCCTTCAGGCAAGTTGTCTGCAGAAGTTCTCCTTGTCTGGTGTGAGCAGTGTTTGGTCCCTGGCCTGAATGTGGCAACTTTTTACTAGGTGTGCTCTGGTGTCCTTTTGAAATGATACTTGACACCACCTCCACCAGAACTGAGGCCCTGTAGAACTCTCTGGTCAGGAGACATGGTGTTGGCAGGGTTTTGTTTTGGTCTTCTGGGGCACCAGACTGTTGCACTGCAACTAAGGCAAGCTTGAATAAAAAGGGCATTCACATCAAAGCCCAAGGGGATGGGACCTTGTGTATGCAAGTTATGTAGCCAGGGTGGGCACTGCACTCTATCAGCCCCTCTCATCTTTCATGCCAATAGATTCAGGAAAATATTTTCCTTTGGCATTCCCCTGTTTGCTCCTCTCTCTTCCCTCTCCACATTCACAACTCCCTCCCCTCTGCAGCACCTGCAATTTTAAACCACTTGCTACCTTCTTTGCTGTGGCTTCTTCCCTGCCTTTAGTTGTGATATCTGTTTTTTCTGTCTTCAGGTCAATTTCTGGGATATTTAAGATGATTCCATAGTTATCTAGTTGTGTTTGTGGGACAATGCAAGGCTAGAGTCCTTCTACTCCTCCACCATCTTGATTTCTCATTTATATTTAAGTTTTCAAATTCATGTTGTTTAGAGTTGTTTGTAGTATTCCCTAATTATCATTTTGATGCCTGCAGTTTGTGATATCCTCTGCTTCATTTCAGACAGAGGTCATTTGTGTCTTCTTCTTATTTGTCTTTTGAATTTTAATTATTTTTCTCTGATTTGTTTTTTTTTCTTTTTATATTTCCTGATGTGCTAGCTTAGAATATTTGAGACCTTCTATTCATGTGTAAGTATTTAGTGCTATAAATTTCCTTCTCAACATTTAGCTGAACACCACATAGTTTGATTACATTTGGTAGCACTTTCATTTTTATCTCAGTATACATTTTTTTAATTTTCTTTTTTTTTCACTTATTTATTTTCAGCATAACAGTATAATTATTTTTTCACCACACCCAGTGCTCCATGCAATCCGTGCCCTCTATAATAACTACCACCTGTTACCCCGACCTCCCAACCCCCCCACTTCAAACTCTTCAGGTTGTTTTTCAGAGTCCATACTCTCTCATGATTCACCTCCCCTTCCAATTTACCCCAACCCCCTTCTCTCTAACTCCCCATGACCTCCATGCTTTTTGTTATGCTCCACAAATAAGTGAAACCATATGATAATTGACTCTCTCTGCTTGACTTATTTCACTCAGCATAATCTCTTCCAGTCCCGTCCATGTTGCTACAAAAGTTGGGTATTCATCCTTTGTGATGGAGGCATAATACTCCATAGTGTATATGGACTACATCTTCCTTATCCATTCATCCGTTGAAGGGCATCTTGGTTCTTTCCACAGTTTGGTGACCGTGGCCATTGCTGCTATAAACATTGGGGTACAGATGGCCCTTCTTTTCATGACATCTGTATCTTTGGGGTAAATACCAAGGAATGCAATTGCAGGGTCATAGGGAAGTTCTATTTTTAATTTCTTGAGGAATCTCCACACTGTTCTCCAAAGATGCTGCACCAACTTGCATTCCCACCAACACTGTAAGAGGGTTCCCCTTTCTCCACATCTTCTCCAACACATGTTGTTTCCTGTCTTGCTAACTTTGGCCATTTTAACTGGTGTAAGGTGATATCTCAATGTGGTTTTAATTTTAATCTCCCTGATGGCTAGTAATGATGAATTTTTTTCATGTGTCTGATAGCCATTTGTATGTCTCTATTGGGGCATCACGTTACCAGATTTCAAGCTTTACTACAAAGCTGAGATCACCAAGACAGCATGGTACTGGCATAAAAACAGACACAGAGACCAGTGGAACAGAGTAGAGAGCCCATATATGGACCCTCAACTCTATGGTCAATTAATCCTCGACTAAACAGGAAAAAATATACAGTGGAAAAAAGACAGTCTCTTCAATAAATGGTGCTGGGAAAACTGCGCAGCTACATGTAGAAGAAAGAAACTTGACCATTCTCTTACATTGTACACAAAGATAAACTCAAAATGGATAAAAGACCTCAATGTGAGACAGGAATCCATCAGAATCCTAGAGGAGAACATAGGCAGTAATCTCTTCGCTATCAGCCACAGCAACTTCTTTCAAGATATGTCTCCAAAGGCAAAGGAAACAAAAGCGAAGATGAGTTTTTGGGACTTCATCAAAATCAAAAGCTTCTGCACAGCAAAGGAAACAGTCAAGAAAACAAAGAGGCAACCCACGGAATGGGAGAAGATATTCACAAATGACAGTACAGACAAAAGGTTGATATCCAGGATCTATAATGAACTTCTCAAACTCAACACACACAAAACTATCAGATCACAATTGGGAAAAAGATATGGACAGACACTTCTCAGTATACATTTTATTTCCATTGATACTTTCCTTAATGCATGAGTTTAGAAGTATGTTTATTTTCCATTAATAGAAAAGCTATAGGGGCGCCTGGGTGGCTCAGTGGTTTAAAACCTCTGCCTTCGGCTCAGGTCATGATCTCAGGGTCCTGGGATCGAGTCCCACGTCGGGCTCTCTGCTCAGCGGGGAGCCTGCTTCCTCCTCTCTCTCTGCCTGCCTCTCTGCCTACTTGTGATCTCTCTCTGTCAAATAAATAAAAAAATCTTTAAAAAAAAAGCTATAGAATATTTTCCTGTTATATTCCTATTACTAATTTCTAATTGTTCTATGTGGTCATAGAAAAATTGTGTATGGTTTCAATTTTGAAAAATGTTAAATTTTTTTTCAATGTCCTGGCACATGGTCTCTCTTGGTATGTTTTGAGTGCACCTGAAAACAATGTGTATACTTCCACTGTTATGTAGAGTATTATATAAATTATATTAGATGATCCTGACTTGTTGAATCTATGTCCTTGTTAATTTTGTCCATTTGTTCCATTGATTGTTGAGCAAGAGGTGTTGATGTCCCCAACTCTAACTGCAAATTTGTTCATTTCTTTCAGTTCTATCAATTTTTGTGTCATGTATTATATGTGTCTTTTGGTTGGGGCATATACATTTAAGGCTGTTATCCATTCTTGTTGTATTTATGCTTTTATCATTATGTAGCATGCCTCTTTGTCTCTGATAATTTTCTTTTTCTTAAGTCTACTTTATCTGATACTAATATGACCACTTCTGCTTTCATTTATGTTTTCTTGATGTATCTCATTCCATTCTTTTACTTCCAACCTACATATATTATTATATTTGAGGTGATTTTCTTGCAGACAATGTGTAGTGGGACACTTTATTTTTAATCCACTGTTAATCTCTGTATTTTAATCAGTGTGTTCAGACATTTTAACACAATTATGATGTTTAGAATTTAACTATCCCACATTATTTTTTTTGTCTTCTTGTTTCTGTCCTTTTGTTCTCCTTCCCTATTCTTACATGAATACTTTGTAATTTTATTTTGATTAGTCTATAGAGTTGAGTTTTCATCTCCAGATAAGATTTTTGTGCTTTCTCTAAGCAGTATATTTGTATGTGTGTGTGTGTGTGTGCGTGTCTATATAGATACAGATATAGATATAGATTTATTACTTTACACAAAGTAGTAAAATGCTGACACCAATATACTGTGATATGATAT
>NW_026740241.1:0-11230 GCF_022355385.1 Mustela nigripes | reverse complement strand
ATGCCACACATATGGAGGGGAGCGGGAGAAGAGGGGGTGCAAGGCGCCAGCTTTTGCTTTGTCCTCAGCCAGCCTCCTGCTCCCTCATCACTACTATCTCTTATGGAATAGCTATGAAGACTGAATGAGATAGCATGCATAAATATCCTCAAAAAGATATCTGATACATACTAGGTATTCCATAGATATTTCAAAGATGTTAGTTTCTTTACCCTTTTTCCATTTGGAGGTCAGGGTTTTGGAAAATAAAGAACTTGGGATGAAAACAGCTATGTTGCTAACAAAGGATAATTGAACTTAGCTAAGATGTCTTTCTGGCAAGAAAGTGTTTTTTTTTTTTTTTCCTGTCTCTCTGACTCTCTCTCTCATTCTCTCTCTTTCACACATACACATACACTTTTTAAACTACTTTATTATATGCTTTAATATATGTGCATTATCTCATTTTCTCAACAACTATGCAAGGTAGGTATTATTAATATTCCTTTCATTCAGATGAGGGAACTGAGACTCAGAGAGATGGAAACATTTGTCCCAGGTCTCACACTGAATAAAGGTTCAAGCCTATAACAAATGCAGAATCCTTACTCCTATCCCAATACAAACCAAACACACATATACACAAAAAATGCCTAAGAAAGGAGAAACAAAGAGATTTTTTTAATTTTTTAAATTAATTTTATCTTTTTATTGAGATATGAATGACATGACATTATATTAGTTTCAGGAATACAATGTAATAGTTTGATATTTGTATGTATACATATTGTATATATGATATTTGTATATATTTAACTTATATATAACATATATAACTTAATTTATATATTTATATAAATTTATATTTATATATATAATATATAACTGAAATATATTTCCATCAGTCCAGTTAACATCTGCCATCATACATAGTTACATCATACATCATACATACGCAGTTACAATTTTTTTTTTCTGATGAGAATTTTCAAGGTCCACTCTCCTAGCCACTTTCTATCTACATTTTTTTTAATACTTACAGTAAGAGTAGTGTTTTATTGTCCTGGAGGCTGAAAATGTCATAGAACCATTTGCAATAATACCTAATGTGAATTTCAAATACTTTAAGCATTGAGCATTTATTTTCAAAACACTCTTTAAATACATTAAAAATAATCTCCCCAGTTTTGTTTTTCTTTTCCAACATTTCCTTAGCAATTCAAGGTTTTTTCTGGTTTCATACAAATTTTAGGATTGTTTGTTCCAGTTCTTTGAAAAATACCAGTGGAATTTTGATCAGGATGGCATTGAAAGTATAGATTTCTCCGGGCAGTATAGACATTTTAACAATGTTTATTTTTCTGATCCATGAGCATGAAATGCTTTTCCATATTTTTGTGTCTTCTTCAATTTCTTTCATGAGTGTTCTGTAGTTCCTCAAGTACAGATCCTTTACCTCTTTAGTTAGGTTTATTTCAAGGTAGCTTATGGTTCTTGGAGCTATAGTAAATGGAATCGATTCTCTAATTTCCCTTTCTGTGTTTTCGTTGTTAGTGTATAAGACAGCAACTGATTTCTGTGCACTGATTTTTGTATCCTGCCACATTACTGAATTGCTGTATGAGTTCTAGTAGTTTGGTAGTGGAGTCTTTTGGGCATTCCATATAAAGGATCATGTCATCTGCGAAGAGAGAGAGTTTGACTTCTTCTTTGCCAATTTGAATATCTTTATTTCTTTTTGTTGTCTTTTTTCTGTTGCTAGGACTTCTGGTACAGAGGGGGAGATGAACCACAGAGACTGTGGACTCTGAGAAACAAACTGAGGGTTTGGGAGGTGAAGGTGGTGGGGGTTAGGTGAGCCTGGTGATGGGTATTAAGGAGGCACATATGGCATTGAGCACTGGGTGTGCTACATAAACAATGAATCTTGGAACACTAAAAAAATTAAATTAAATAAAAAAAATAAATACATAAAAAAGAAAAAAAGCATAAAAAAGATTTTATTTTGCATGGGATGAAGAATTACTGCATTTAAAGTGCTATCTTGGGGCGCCTGGGTGGATCAGTGGGTTAAAGTCTCTGCCTTCAGCTCAGGTCATGATCTCAGGGTCCTGGGATTGAGCCCTGCATCCAGCTCTCTGCTCAGCAGGGAGCCTGCTTCCTTCTCTCTCTCTGCCTGCCTCTCTGTCTACTTGTGATCTCTGTCAAATAAATACATAAAATCTTAAAAAAAAGCGCTATCTTGTGAAGTTTTATTTCAATTCTAGTATAGTTAACATACAGTGCTATACTAGCTTCATGTATACAATATAGTGATTCAACAATTCTATACATCATTACACAGTGCTTATCATGATAAGTGTACTCTTAATCTCCTTCACCTATTTTACCCATCCCCCTTTTTTCCTCTCTTATATGCTTTATTTTAAATGAGTACACTCAGTTAAAGTTGTTTTTTTCAACAAAAACATTTTTCACTTGAAGCATATTTCAGAATACACGGTTCCAAAAGATATATATAAAACATCCTATCAAGGAAAAGAGAATACATATTCTTCAAGTACACCCGGAAGAATCCCCTGGTTTAATCACATAAAAAGAGACATAACAAATATTACAAATTTAAGAAAACTGAAATCATATTTCCAACCATAATGTTATAAAATTAAAGATCAAGAATAAAACAAAGCTGGAAAATCTGCAGTATAAATATTAAATAATTAATATGTAAATATTAAACACACCACTGCACAAGAAATCAGCCACATAACAAATCAAATGTCAAAATATGTCTCAAAACAAAAGAAAAAGAAAACACAATATTTCAAAACCTATGGGATGCAGCAAAAGCAGATGTTAGAATGAAATTTATGCTGCAAATGTTTATATTTTAAAAAGGTTCAAAAAAATTTAACATTATACCACAGGGAACTAGAAAAAGTAACTTAGCTGTAATTTAGTAGAGGAAAGAAGTAACAAAGAAGAATCAGAAATAGAGAACAGAATCAACAATTGCTGCTGCCCCTCGGAACAATTTGTTACTTAAACTGTAACCCCTGGAGGATTTTACTAGTTGCCAAGCACATTTAGATATGGCCTTAAGAAATATATATACTGACAACAGGTCTTTGGGGAGAAGGACGATGTACGACTGTGAAGCTGGGCAGCTGGGGATGCCCAGCTCGCTCAGGGCGGAATGTCGCCCCTTCACAGAAGCTGGGCAGCTGGGAACATCCGGCCCGCCCAGGGCGGAACGCCGCCTGCTTCAGGGAAGCCGAGCACCCGGGAATGCCCAGTCAGCTCAGGGTGGAATGAAAACCGCCTGCTTCCCTTTTTCGTGATTGCTCCTTTCTCTTCCCAGAAGTGCTCCTTGTTAGTTAGATGAGTCCTTTGAATGTGCTTGGTTAACTATAAACTTTATCCTCCTTCTTGCTTGTCAGCAAGACAGGATTAACGTTTGACCTTCATCAATCCTTCTGTTGGCTATTGTTTTCTATCCAATAAAAGTGAGACTGTGGAGTTGCTCCTGGCAGCAGTCCTTTTCAACTGTTGTCCCCTGCTCCCAGTCTTTTGCAGCTGACTTGTTTGTGCCTAATTCTTCTCTCTTTGCTGACTGGAAGCGGCAACAATAGCATAACATTGAAAGTAATTACCTGTTTTTCAAAAATAAATAAATAAATAAACAAAATTGGCAGTGCTCTAACTGCATTGACTAAGAAAAAAAAGGAGAAGACTCCAAATCAAAGTGAAAAATAGAAAACACAGCAGATAACCACAGAAATATAGTGTGATAACATTACTATATACTGACAGATCAGATAACCTAGGGGAAAAAAAAAAACAGATAATTTCTAAAAACACACAAGTTGGGGTGCCTGGGTGGCTCAGCGGGTTAACCCTCTTCCTTCAGCTCAGGTCATGATCTCAGAGTCCTGGGATCAAGTCCTACATCAGGTTCTCTGCTCAGCAGAGAGCCTGCTTCTCCCTCTCTCTCTGCCTACATATTATCTCTGTCTGTCAAATAAATAAATAAAATCTTTAAAAAAAAAACCCCACAAGTTATCAAGATTTAATCATGAATCTTGAATTCAATAAACAGGAAATCTTCTTAGACCAATAACATGAAGGAAAGTTAAATTAGGAATCAAAAATCTCCCAGCACAGAAAAGTCCAAGATCACATGATTTCCTTGGTTAATTCTCCCAAACATTAAAAAAAAATAGCAACAATCTTTATCAAAAGTTTACAAATAATGGAATAGAGGGAATACATGAAAAATTATTCAATTGGGCTGGTACTACACTGATATCACAGCAGGATAAAAACAATACAAGGACAAAAAAAGTCTAATTTGTCCCATATAAGTACTGCTACCCTCTTTTTTTTATTATTATGTCATCATTAGTTTTTGATGTAGTGCTCCATGATTCATTGTTTGCATGTGACACACAGTGCTCCATGCAAAGCATGCCCTCCTTAATACTCGTCACCAGGCTATCCCATCCCCCCCCTAAAACTCTCTGTTTCCCAGATTTCATATCTTTCATGTTTCCTCTCCTCTTCTGATTCACCCCCCTTCATTTTTCTCCTAATGTTCTGGATGCTATTCCTTATGTTCCACAAATAAGGGAAACCATAAGATAATTGACTTTATCTGCTTGACTTATTTCACTCAGTATAATCTCCTCCAGTTTCATCCGTGTTAATGCAAAAGTTGGGTATTCATCATTTTTTGATGGCTGAGTAATATCCCATTGCATAGATGGACCACATCCTCTTTATCCATTGATGTGTTGAAGGGAATCTCAGCTATTTCCACAATTTGGCATTGTGGACATTGCTGCTATGAACAATGGGGTGCATGTGGCCTTTCTTTTCACTACATCTGTATCTTTGGGGTAAATACCCAGTAGTGCAATTGCTGGGTCATAGGGTGCTACCCTTTCTTTAAATCAGTTGCCTGATTTTCATTTTCTCCACTGCTTGATGTCTTTTAGGCTTTTGGTAGTTAGATCTTTGCTTGCATTTGTTGATGATACATGGTAACCCTACCTGGATTTGGGAACTGGACCAGATGATATTTTAAATTCCGAAGCTCTGCTCTTTAAGCCAAGTGTCAGCCCACTTTCTGTCTCCATTAACTAAACTTAATTGCTTTTCTTGCAGACTTTTCTTCCATCAGCTGAACCATCATGAAGGACTTCACCCCTCAAAACCCTCTTGGAGAAATGCCACTCTCTGTGCATCTTGCAGAGGATCCTCATGGAGCTGGATCACATGAGCTTGAGGAGAACCAGGAAGCTTTGCACAGGTGTGCTGTTTATGTCCTGGTTTCTGTGACAGGACAGGACAAGCAGTGATTATGCATAGACAAGCTGTCTTGAAATTTACCTTCCTTCCTCATCACTCCCCGATCAAACAGTGCTCTTCCTCAATTGTACCTAAAAATCCACCATTAGCAATGCCTTGGTATAGACTTTTTCTCCTCATGCTCTTCTATTAAAACATGAATGTCCTTATTTTGGGAGCCCTTTAACTCAAAGCACTCAAATATACCATCTTCCTAAAGCCTATTTCCCCCAGTCGCTCTGTACCTAACACTTTCCAGGTCTCATATGATCCAGTTATGTCAGCGTGCCTGTGTGGCTCAGTGGGTTAAGCCTCTGCCTTCAGCTCAGGTCATGATCCTGGGGTCCCAAGATCGAGCCCCACATTTGGCTCTCTGCTCAGCAGGGAACCTCTTTCCCCCTGCTTCTCTGCCTACTTGTGATCTCTCTCTCTCTCTCTCTCTGTGTCAAATAAATAAATAAAACCTTAAAAAAATCCAGTTACAGCCTCCACACTTTTCTCAATACTCTTTTATACATACTCTCGACCTCAAAGGAACCAGTCCTGTAGTCCCCAGGCCCCATTGGATTATCCTAGCCCTGCCTCTCTTGCATCTTGCCTAGACTTACTCTTTGTGGATCCACAGTCTTTCTTCTCCTCCACTGCCCACTGACCATGGAAAGTCCCTCAAGGTTCAAGGAAGCTTCATTTCACCCATTCAAAACCTAGAGGCTTCCCTGGTCTTAAATGTTGGAATGACAAGCCTTGGTTCCATTTAAATTCACCTGTTCTGGAATTGATAACCACCTCCTTCCCCCCATATATACAAGGTGGTGGATGCAAACCAAGTCATCAAATCAGCAACAGATGCTGGTACTGTTTTGAAAGTCCTATGCTTTGGGAATAAGGCACTTTCTACAATGCCCGGGGAGGTTGGGACAGTAATGCAATGCAGGTTTTCTGGTCACAGTTTTTCTTCTCCTCCCTCCTTCTTAGTAAGTGATCCCAACCACTGGATATTTATAAGAGAGAGAGAGAGTGTGTGTGTGTGTGTGTGTGTGTGTGTGTGTGTGTTTAAGCAGCCATTAACCACTTCACTATCAGTGTATCAAAATGCACCCCTCTCCCCACTAGCCCTCTGATTGTCAGGAACAGATGACAGCCCCTTGGGGAAATGCCTGGCAAAGCTAGTGTTAATACCTACCTTGTGGAAATGTTCTGAGGTTTGTTTTTGAATTCAGTTCTTTATATAAAGTCCCTTGTAAAAACAAAACAGAATAAAAACAAACTGAAAATAAGTCTGAGGTTATTTAAATAACCCCATGGGTGGGAAAATGTACCCCTGAGACTGGCACAGGTTCTGACATCACCTTAGCAGCCACTCTCACCTCTGGGATATAAGTAGCTCCCACACTGTGGCTCTGCTTCTCAAGGTCCCAAACAGACACTTGGGCTAAAGATATCACTAGGAAGGAGGATGACATCAGGATCCCATTTCAGAAACCAGTTGTCATTTATCTCCTCTTATATCCCTGACCCTGCTGACAAGGGGATCCAAAGCTCGCATTCCCATTGTGTTTAGTAACTTTTTTTTTAAACCTCTATCTTTCTCAGATTCTAAAAGATTCAGCTTGTTTTCTGGTACTCAGTCTCTGTCCTTCTGTCTTCCTCCACATATACACATACTAGTCCCTCCCTCTCAGCTTTTAACCTGAAGGTTCCCAGGACAAACCAGTACAGTGGAAAAAGAATCAACTTCGAGTTGGATAGACCCAGGTTCAAATTCCTATTCTGCCACCTTGGCAAGTTGCATAACCTCTCTAAGCCTATTTGCCCACCTGAAGAATGAGATGTTGGATAACATTTGCATGGTAACATTGTGAGTATTGAATGATATAGAGTCTATAAATGTCTCTGCCATAGTTCCTGGAATGCAGAGGTGCTCAGTAATGAGATATTCCTTGTCACCACTACCTTTTACCAATTATATGTGCCCAAGGACTTATCCAAACACACACATATGCATTATCATGGAGTTCAACCTGAATATGCCCTAATACATGAACTACTTGTTCTCATTATTCACTCATTCACTCAACAAACATTTATTGAGCAGAATCAGAAAGGTTTGCCTTCTGATAGCCTGCTGTGCTGGAAAGGGCAAAAGTTTTGAAGTCAAACATACCTGGATTTGAACTTTGTCTCTGTCATTTCCTAACTGTGTGACCTGGAATAAGTCATTTTATCACTTTGAGACTAAGTTTTGTTATCTGCAACTACTAGGGTAGTAATTTGAACCTTATAGGGAATATTTTAAGGTTCAATAGGGCTAAAAAAACATAAAAATATGTTATCAGCTCTACATTGCTATACTACTAGACGGGAATGTTAATGGCAGTAACAGTAAACCAGTTAGAGATAGGAAATATGTCTTATACCAATCCAAGCCCATTAAATAGTTGATAATCTATAAATATCTGTTGATGCCAATTTCAGAGCTCAGGATTTACTTTCCAAATTAAGTGGAGGGATTCTTCTACTTAAAAGGATCAGAATCCTATATGCAGCCCCACTACAGACATATTGATGGATGCACAGCTCTCTACATATTGCTGAGCTCTGTTAAAACCACTTGAAGATTGACTATCTCAGAGGCCTATTTTGGCAGTGACATTCAGATCATTCCCCACTGAGGCCCTGTCCTTCCCAGTAGGAGTTGGTGTTAATCTAAAGGGTACAGCTAGACAAACCTAACACCACTTGAATGAATGGTCCTGGAGTAGATAGAAGCAATCTTATGCAATACACTGGCTTCTGAGCAGATAATAAAACACTGATATATCTTTACCCATTATTTGAGTATTTCTGTAGTGATGGTTTAGCCAAGTTTGATATTTGAACTGGGTTGTCAGAAGACCTGTGTCCTCTTGTTGGGCTTCTGTATATAACTGTGCGTGGTCGATTTTAATTATTCTCTTCTGTGAGCCTCACTAATCTCATCTTGGAATTGGGGACAGTGTTGTTTGGCTTTTCTGAGATTTCACAGATTTCTGTTCTCGGATTTCACTTCCTAATTGGGTCTGATTGGGTACTTGGTTTCTCCTTTTACTATTTCCTATCTTCCTTCCTTCCTCTTTTATTCTCTCTTTTCTTTTCCTTTCTATCCTTTCCTTTCTTTTCTTTTCTTCTTCTTTTTTTTGACAAATCTACTACTCACATTTACTCTTAGCAAGTGAGTTTACAGAAAGGCATGAAAATTTACAACTGTTTATGTCACTCTTTGTAAGTGTTCAGAGGCATGAAATTAGATCTAATGGTGGAAACAAAGTTTTGACAATATGTTTTAATTAACTAAGCCCTCCATCCACATAAGACTTCAAGTACTAAAGAATTGTGCAGACCTGGAATTCTTACTTTATAATTCCAGACAAGAACCTGAGGTTCCTCCTTTCCCAATATACTCCCTGAACAATGTAATAGATTTTTTATTGACTAATTTCAACACAGTTTTTCCCCACCACTGGCCTCGTGTGAATATAATTTTCCCTTATATTTTCCAATCACTTCAGTCCTGATGGTTCTGAAATATGGGCCAGGGTGACCAGCAGTCAGCCCTCCCTAAAAGGAGTTGAAGTCTGGACTCAACCTAAAGAGTATTCTCTCACCATAAATAATTTGGACTAGGACTCCAAGACACTAGAAACCTACAGGAAAATTGGTGGATACTGGAAGCCCCATGGACCAAGGAACAAGCAAGTTAATAAAGTAAGACCTCTTTCTTAGCTCCATTAGAACTTGTCAAGCCGGGGTGCAAGTCAAGATGGCGGAAAAGTAGCAGGCTGAGATGACATCAGGTAGCAGGAGATCAGCTAGACAGCTTATCTAACCATTACGAACACCTTCAAATCCAATGGGAAATTGAAGAGAAGAAGAGCAACAATTCTAGAAACAGAAAATTAATCACTTTCTGAAAGGTAGGACCTGTGGAGAAGTGAATCCAAAGTGATGGGAAGATAGACCGCAGGGTGAGGGTCTGGCTCCCGGCAAGTGGAGGAGCAATGGAGCACAAAATCAGGACTTTTAAAAGTCTGCTCCACGGAGGGACATCGCTCCAGAGGCTAAACCAGGGAGAAGCCCACACAGGGGCAGCATAACCCCAGGTCCCGCAGGGTCACAGAAAGTCTGAGGGGGTCTGAGTGTCGCAGAGTTTGCAGGTATTAGAGCGGGGAAGCTGGCAACAGTGACAAAGCCGAGGAGTGAGCTCTCAGCTCGGGCTGACCTTGAACTGGTCGCAGGCTGGGTGAGCTTGGAGCGCGGCCAGAGGCCACAGAGACAGAAGTGAATGGACACTTTTCTCCAAGTGCGAGCAATTGAGTGCTTTCCCCCAAGTGCAGCCAGAGGCCAGGAAGATGGGGACGGTTGGGTGCTTTTCCCTGAAGGCGCAGTGAGGAACAGGACCCTGAGCTCTCAGCTCCTCTGGGCCAGAGATTTGGGAGGCTGCCATCTTCATTCCTGTCTTCCAGAACTCTACGGAAAACGCTCAGGGAAAAAAAGCTCCCCAAAGCAAACCCGAGCAGATTAGTTAGCCTGGACTATGGTAAGGGCGGTGCAATTCCACCTGGGGAAAAGACATTTGAGAATCACTACAACAGGCCCCTCCCCCAGAAGATCAACAAGAAACCAAGCCAAGACCAACTTCACTCACCAAGGAAAACAGCAGAATTCCAGAGGAGGAGAAAGCAAATATTATCTGGACAAAATGAAAGGCGGAAAAACTCACCACAAAAAAAAGAGCAAGAAGCAATACCCAAGGCTGAGGACCTAATCAATACAGACATTGGTAATATGACAGATCTAGAGTTCAGAATGATGATTCTGAAGGTACTAGCCAGGCTCGAAAAAGGCATAGAAGATATTAGAGAAATGCTCTCTGGAGAGATAAAACCCTTTCTGGAGAAATAAAAGAACTGAAATCTAACCAAGTTGAAATTTTAAAAAGCTATTAATGAGGTGCAATAAAAAAATGGAAGCTCTTACTGCTAGGATAAATGAGGCAGAAGAAAGAATTAGTGACTTAGAAGTTCAAATGACAGAGAATAAAGAAGCTGAGCAAAAGAGAGACGAACAAATACTGGACCACGAGGAGAGAATTCGAGAGATAAGTGACACCATAAGATGACACAACATTAGAATAATTGGGATTCCAGAAGAAGAAGAAGGAGAGAGGGGAGCAGAAGGTATATTGGAGAGTATTATTGTAGAGAATTTTCCTAATATGGCAAAGGGAACGAACATCAAAATCCAGGAGATGCTAAAAACGCCCCTCAAGATCAATAAAAATAGGCCCACACCTCGTCACCTGAGAGTAAAATTTACAAGACTTAGCGACAAAGAGAAAATCCTGAAAGCAGCCCGGGAAAAGAAGTTTGTAACATACAAGGATAAAAACATTAGATTGGCAGAAGACCTATCCACATAGACCTGGTAGGCCAGAAAGAACTGGCATGATATATTCAGGGCACTAAACGAGGAAAAACATGCAGCCAAGAATACTATATCCAGCTAGGCTATCGTTGAAAATAGGAGAGATAAACAGCTTCCAGGACAAACAAAAACTGAAAAAATTTTCAAACACCAAACCAGCTCTACAGGAAATATTGAAAGGGGTCCTCTAAGAAAGAGAGATCCTAAAAGTAGTAGATCAGAAAGAAACAGAGACAATATACAGTAGCAGTCACCTTACAGGCAATACAATGGCCCTAAATTCATATCTCTCAAGAGTTACCCTGAATGTTAATGGGCTAAATGCCCCAATCAAAAGACACAGGGTATCAGAATGGATAAAAAAACAAAACCCATCTATATGTTGCCTCCACGAAACTCATTTTAAGCACGAAGACACCTCCAGATTTAAAGTGAGGGG
>NW_026740240.1:0-11252 GCF_022355385.1 Mustela nigripes | reverse complement strand
CTTTCGCTGTATGCGGGTTTCTCCCACCGTGAGACTGGGCTCAGGCATGCAGCAGCAGTAACCCGCAGAACCGACTCTGATTTCTCAGCGAATGCTGTGCTTTTCCAGAGGAGATGCCCAGGCAAAGAGGCTTTCGCTGTATGCTGGTTTCTCCCACCGTGAGACTGGGCTCAGGCAAGCAGCAGCAGTAACCCGCAGAACCGACTCTGATTTCTCAGCGAATGCTGTGCTTTCGCAGAGGCTTTGGGCTTGGAGTGAACCGCACTTCGACACTGCTTCCTCAGCAAGGCTTCGTTGGCATCACGGAAGAAGAGCTGCGGGAGAGCTGGTGCCTCTTGGGCCTTGCTTTCCCGGGCTCCATGTTCGCGCCCTGGGTTCACCCTGCCAGGCCAAACTAAGCAAACACAGAGACAACACTGCAGCAACGTGCGTGGCCTAGGATGGCACTCTATGCACACTACCATATCCCGGTTCAGGCATTGCTTGGCTTTTTGTTCTGGCGGGCAGACAGATTTGGGGACTAGGCCAGTTCCTTCCCCACAGGAGAGGAGAGGCGACAGGATCCCTGCACACTGCCCGCGCACTGGGATGTGGATATCTGGGGGACAGTCCCCACTCCTTCCCTGGACACCCCGTGACTCCGCGAACGCTTTCACATCCTGGAGGAAGACGGAATCTGACTGCCCGTTCTTTCAGGGAGATTTTTCTGCAAGTTCAGGGTAGGCGCCTGGTGGCAAGCCCATGTCTCCACAGGGACAGGTGGCGAAGGAGCTGCTGTCTCCTTGGGCCCAGAGGCTCAGGACAGGCGTGCTGTGCTTTCCCAGAGGGGATGCCCGGGCAAAGAGGCTTCGCTCTGCGGGTTTCTCCCACCCTGCTGCGAATATTAGGCTAAGGCAAGCAGGAAGAGCAGACCTCAGACCCAACTCTGCTTTCCCAACGACTGATATGCTTCGCAAGGGTGTTCAGTTTGGCGTGAACTGCACTTTGCTGCTGCTTCCTCAGCAAGGCTTTGGGCATTCGCTCTGTCACATCAGGGAAGAGCTGCGGGAGAGCTGTTCCTCTTGGGGCTTGCTTCCCAGGGCTCCATGTTCACGCCCAGGGTTCACCCTGCCAGGCCGAACTAAGCAGACACAGCCACAACCCTGCAGCAGCGTGCGTAGCCTAGGATGGCATTCTATGCACACTACCATCTCCCGGTGTAGGCAATGCTTGGCCTTTTGCTCTGGCGCTCAGGTGGACTCGCGGACTAGGCCAGTGCTTTCCCCACAGGAAAGGAGAGGCAACAGGATCCCTGCACACCGCCCGTGCACTGAATCGGGAGCCTTGGGGGACTGTCCCCACTCCTTCCCTGGAAACCCCGTGCCTTGTTCAAGCTTCCACATCCTGGAGGAAAACGGCATCTGACTGCCCGTTCTTTCAGGGAGCTGTTTCCGCGAGCTCAGTGGAGGCGGCTGGTGGCAAGCGCATGTCTGCCCTAGGGACAGGTGGCCAAGGAGCTGCTGTCTCCTTGGGCCCAGAGGCACAGGACAGGCATGCTTTCTGCCCAGACTCCTATCTCAGAGTGGAGCACGCGCCCTGCCCTAGTCATCCCCTCGTGTCTCCTTTGCAGCCAGGCTTCTGTCTCTCTGCAAAGGGAGCGGGTGAAACTTGTATTGCCACCAGCCCGCTGTTCCTGCCAGGACCGGCTCTCCTGCTTCACAACTGTTTCCAGACCAGAAGGCCAACTGCTCCTTCTCTTCTCCCCGGGCAGCGTGCTGCCCCTTCCACAGACATGCTCCTGGGCAGCACAGTGACAGACGTTTCCCTTTCCTTAAGGCTCTTTGCACAGGCGCAACCACTCTTCTCTCTCAGGCAGAGGGGATGCCCAGGCAAAGAGGATTTCACTCCATGCGGGTTTTTACAACGGGCTGTGGAGACCAGCTCAGGCAAGCAGCAGCAGCGTCCCACAGACCCGACTCTGATTTCCCACAGAATGCTGTGCTTTCTCAGAGGGAATGCCCAGTAAAAGAGGCTTTGGCTCTATGCGGGTTTCTCCCATCGTGCTGTGAATACGAGGCTAAGGCAAGAAACAAAAGCAGCCCACAGAACAGACTTATTTCCCAGCGACTGCTATGCTTTTGCAGAGGTTTTCAGCTTGGCGCGAAGCGCACTTCGTTGCTGCTTCCTCAGCAAGGCTTTGGGCATTGGCTCTGTCGCGTCAGGGAAGAAGAGCCGCGAGAGAGCTGGTGCCTCTTGGGCCTTGCTTTCCTGGGCTCCATGTTCGTGCCCTGGGTTCACCCTGCCAAGCCGAACTAAGCAGACACAGTCACATCCCTGTAGCAGCGTGCGTCGCCTAGCATGGCACTCTATGCCCATTACCATCTCCGGCGCTCAGGCAGACTTGGGGAATAGGCCAGTGCCTTCCCCACAGGAGAGAGGAAGCGACAGGATCCCTGCACATGGACCGTGCACTGGGATGGGGACCTGTGGGCGACTGTCCTCCCTCCTTCCCCGGTACAACCCCTGCCACCCACAACGCTGCAACATCTTGGTGGAAGATGGCATCTCCCGTTTTTCCAGGGAGCTGTTTCTGCGAGTTCCAGGTATGGCACCTGGTGGCAAGCCCAAGTCTGCCCTTGGGACAGGTGGCCAAGGAGATGCTGTCCCCTTGGGAACAGAGGCTAAGGACAGACATGCCTTCTGCCCAGACTCCTTTCTCAGAGTGGAGCACGCGCGCCTGCCCTAGTCGTCTCATCGTGTCTCCTTAGCAGCCAGGCTTCTTCTCTCCACACAGGGAGCGGGTGACACTTGTGCTGCCACCGGCCCGCTTTTCCTGCCAGTGAAGGCTCTCCTGCTTCATGACTGTTTCCCGACAGCAAGGCCAATGGCTCCTAGTTTTCTCCCGGGGCGGCGTTGCTGCGCCTTTCCCAGGCATGCTCCTGGGGAGTGCAGTGACATCGTGTCCCTTTCCTTAAGGCTGCTTCCACAGGTGCAACCACGCTTCTCTCTCAGGCAGAGGGGATGACCGGGCTAAGAGGATTTCGCTCCATATGGGTTTCTCCCACCATGCTTCAGAGACTATGTTCAGGCAAGCTGCATCAGCATCCCACAGAACCAACACTGATTTCCCAGCGAATGCTGTGCTTTCCCAGAGGTGATGCACATAAAAAGAGGCTTTTGCTCTATGCGGGTTTCTCCCACCGTGCTGTGAGTACTAGGTTAAGGCAAGCAGCAACAGCAGCCCACAGAACCGACTCTGATTTCCCAGCATCTGCTCTGCTTTCGCAGAAGCTTTGGGCTTGGCGCGAACTGCACTTCCCCTCTGCTTCCTCAGCAAAGATTTGGGCGTTCGCTGTGTCGCGTAAGGGAAGAAGAGCTGCGGGAGAGCTGGTGCCTCTTGGGCCTTGCTTTCCTGGGCTCCATGTTCACGCCCTGGGTTCAACCTGCCAGGCCAAACTAAGCAGACACAGCCACAACCCTGCAGCAGCGTGCGTGGCCTAGGATTGCACTCTATGCACACTACCATCTCCCGGTGTAGGCAAAGCTTGGCCTTTTGCTCTGGCGGGCAGGCAGACTCAGGGACTAGGCCAGTGCTTTCCTCACAGGAGAGGCGACAGGATCCCTGCTCACCGCCCGTGCACTGGGATGGGGATCTGCGGAGCCTGTCCCCACTCCTTCCCCAGAAACCCCATGCCTCCGTGAATGCTTCCACATCCTGGATGAAGATGGCATCTGACTACCCGTTCTTTCAGGGAGCTGTTTCTGCGAGTTCAGGGTAGGCGCCTGGTGGCATGCCCATATCTGTACCATGGACAGGTGGCCAAGGAGGTGCTGTCCCCTTGGGCTCAGAGGCTCCTAGGGCAGGGCGCGTGCTCCACTCTGAGGAAGGCGTCTGGGAAGAAAGCATACCTCTCCTGAGCCTCTGGTCCCAAGGGGACAGCATCTCCTTGGCCACCTGTCCCAAGGGCAGACTTGGGCTTGCCACCAGGTGCCATACCCGGAACTCGCAGAAACAGCTGTTTCTCTTTGTTTCACTTTACATAACATGTGATGGATTGACATTTGCAGAAATAAGGCAGAAACATGGAAGAAAGTGAACAATTAGAAAGGATCAAAATACAGTAATAAACCAGGTAAATAACCAGTGAATATTATAGTAATATATGCTGTTTCAATGCATGCAGATTTATAAACAGAATTTTCAGGAGTGACAGCCAATGTAGAAAATCGAGATGGTGTTATAGAAAATTCCATAAAACCCTTTGCATTAGTTTAACAGCCTGGTATAATATTTAGAAAACAGACTGTGTAATTCTTTGAGCAGTTAAGCATAGAAAAACATGGCTGAAATAATGATAAACACTTAACATTTACTTAAATTTTTGTTTATTTTTATCCTTTAATGCCCATATTGTGTTCATAATGTCCTAAGTATTTGTGGTTGTTAGAGCAAAATAAATTTGAAAATTTCCATGGCGAGGGGAAATGGTATCTGTTTGAAAAACAAAACAAAACAAAAACACAGGGCACCTTTCCTATGGTTGTGAGCTGCCCTTCCCTTACTGCTCAATGCATTTTCATTAACACCCACCTCACAGTCCATAGGCAGCCATCTGTGTTCCCATCTTTAAGAAATTTTATCCTACAAGTCTTTCCTCATGACACTGTTGCCTATTACATAAATCAAACAGACATTCAGCCTCTTGGAATCGAATCAGAAACCCACAAAGCTGACTGCTGTCAGGACTCATAAGGAAGGCAATTAATAAATTTATTATTTAGAAGAGGAGTTGATTGCTTTCCAAAAATCCATGCAAAATTGGAATGTTATCTGGAGTGTATATCAAACTAACTAAGCTAAAAGTATCTTTTTATCTCAGGTTCACCCATTTGACAATCATTATATTTTCTCCTTTATCTCTGGATTGGTCAGCTATGCTAGTGTCAGAACACTTAATTCATTCAGTCAATCAACAAAGACCTATTTAGTACTAATTTTTTGTGGGTGTGATAAATAAGACAAATATCTGCCACAATGGAGCATATGATCTAGAGTTTAAAATTCAAATTTGAATTATTTACATACCACCACATACATGAATTACATACTTACCACCAGAAATGTAAACAACACTTATAAAATTGGAAAAGAAATAGATGATAATGATGTTAAGGAGAAGACCTTAATATTAAAAGCAATAAAATCGATATGTCTATTAGTAGAAATAAAAAATAGTCATATATTGGGGCGCCTGGGTGGCTCAGTGGGTTAAGCCACTGCCTTCGGCTCAGGTCATGATCTCAGCGTCCTGGGATCAAGGCCCTCATCGGGCTCTCTGCTCAGCAGGAATCCTGCTTCCTCCTCCTCTCTCTCTCTGCCTGTCTCTCTGCCTACTTGTGATCTCTCTGTCAAATAAATAAATAAAATCTTAAAAAAAATAGTCATATATTAACTAAAGTAACATTTAGGGGTCCCTGGGTGATTCAATCAGTTAAGCAGCTGCCTTTGGCTCAGGTCATGATCCCAGGGTCCTGGGATTAAGACCTGCATCGGGCTCACTGCTGGATAATAGGCCTGCCTCTCGATCTTCCTCTGCCTGCCACTCTGCCAACTTGAGCTCTCTCTCTGTCAAATAAACAAATAAAATTTAAAAAAAGATAAATATAAAGTAACACTTAATGGAGATTTGGGGACGGTGATGTCATCAATATGGCAAAATGGATGCATGGATGGCTCCTTATTTATGGTGAAAGGTAAATGTATAGTCAAAACCAGATTCTCTAATATTGTAATGGTGATATATAAATCATTCACTAGTCTAGTTTAAAAGTTAAAAAAAACAAGCTTATTAAAAATAACTATACCTGCAATCATTTGTTATTGAAAGTACAATATAAAAATGATCTAAAATGTAAAAACATCAATAACCTGTTGTTATAGGAGAAGTATAAATTTTCGGTACACTATTGAATTTCAGTTGTTTTCAACATAAAATGGAATGTTATAATTAACGTATTTTATATAAGCTTAATGGTAAATATAAAAAAATATGTGGTAGATACACAAAAGATTTTGATAAAGAAGTTAAAACATACTGCCACAAAAAGTCATCAGATTACAAACAAAGAGAACAAGACAGGAAATAAAGAGCAAACAATTAACAGAGAAACAAAACAGATAAACACTTGGGAAAGAAAAAAATTTAAAAAAAAAGGGAGGGGAAGGCAAACCATAATACACTTAACTATAAGTAACAAACTGATTGTTTCTGGAGGGGAGATGGGCAGGGGAATGGGCTAAGTCAGTAATAATTATTAGGAGATCACTTTTGATGAGCATTGGATGTTATAAGTAAATGTTGAATTACTAAATTCTACTCCTGAAACTAATATTACACTATATATTAACTAAAATTTAAATAAATCATGGAATATAAAAAGAATGAAAGGCAATAGTTAAGTCCTTACCTATCAATAATTACTTTAACTGTAAGTGAATGGAATCATCCAGTTGGAAGACATAGAAAGGCTAGAATAGATTAAAAAAACAAACAAAAAACACAAGATCCAACAATATGTTGCGTATAAAAGAATCACTTTAGCTTTAAGGACACACATGGGCAGAGAGTAAAGGGATGGAAAAAGATATTCCAAGCTAATGATAACTATAACAGACAAAATAGGGTTTATGTAAGCTAAAAATTACCACAGGAGTCAAAGAAGGTCATGATACAATAAGAAAAGTGTCATCAATTCATCAATACAGTAACTGTAAATATCATGTACCTAATATGGAGCCACATAAATATATAAAACAAATACTAACAAAACAAAAAGGAGAAATAAATAGCAATACAATAGTATCTGGGGACAATAATACCCCACTCTTACATATGGATAGATCATCCAGACAGAAAATCAATAAGAAAATAGTGAATTTAAACACTATGCCTGGACAACTGGGTGGCTCAGTCAGTTAAGCCTTTGCCTTTGGCTCAGGTCGTGATCCCAGGGTCCCGAGATAGAGTCCCACATTGGGGTCCCTGCTCAGGAGGGGGTATTCTCACTCTGTCTCTGCCCTTACCCCTTGCTCATTCTCTCTGCCCTGCTCTCTCTCAAACAAACAAACAAACAAACAAGAACTATGTCAAATGAACCTAACATATTTACAGGATATTCCATCCAATAGTATCATAATAAATATTCTTCTCAAACACACGTGGAAAATTTTCTAGATCACATTTTAAACCACAAAACCAGAGTCCCCCCAAAATCAATAATATAGAAAGCATATCGAGTATATTTCCAGACAAAATAATATGAAACTAGAAATCAATACAGAAGGAAATTTGGAAAATTTACAAATACACATACATACACATTTTTAAACAAACAAAAAATCAAAAAAAGAAGACAAAGTGGGAATAAAAATACATCTTGAGGAAAATAAAAAAATATATACCAAAAAATTAAGAGAAGCAGCAAAGCAGTTATAAAAGGAAATTTTATAGCTATAAATGTATATTAAAAAAAGATTTCAAATAAAGAACATAATATAACAGCTAAAAAAAACTACAAAAAGAACAAAGTAAACTTAAAAGTAGCAAAAGGAAGGAAAAAATAAAAATTAGGGCAGAAATAAATGAAATATAGAATTAAAAAACTAGAAAGTTTTTTTTAAATGGTAAATAAAATAAAACTTGGTAATGGTAAATTTAAAAAAAGACAGCTAGACTAACTCAGAAAAAAGAGAGAAGACTCAGTAAAATCAGAAATGAAAAAGGAGACATTTTAACAGATACCACAGAAATATAAAGGTTAAAAGACAGTTAAATGCCAGTGAATCAAAAGCCTAGAGGAAATGGACAAATTCCTAGGCACATACAACCTATCAAGACTGAATCATAAGGACATAAAAAATGTGAACAGACCAATAAGGGGTAAGGAGATTGAATCCGTAATAAAAACCTTCTAACAAATAAAAGTCCAGAATTACATGATTTCCACAGTGAATTCTACCAAACATTTTAAGGAGAAATAATACAAATACTTTTTAAACCCTTCCCAAAAAGTTGAAGAGGTTGAAATACTCCGAGGCACTTTTTACAAAGCCAGCATTATCTTGATATCAAAACCAGGCAGGAGCACTACAAAAACAAAACAAAACAAAACAAAACAAAACAAAACAAAACAAAAAACAAACAAAAAAAACCAAAGCAGCAACAAAAAGAACTACTGGATAATATCCCTGATAAATAAAAATGTAAAAATTCTCTACAAAATGCTACAAAACTGAATTCATCAGCACATATCAGTAAATGTGATGCATTATATTAATAGAGTGATCAATAAAAACTCATATGATCAACTCAATATATGCAGAAAAGGCATTTGACAAAATTCAACACCCTTTCATAATAAAAATACTCACCAAACTGGGTACAGAAAGAATACACATCAACATAATAAAAACCACATATTCTGTGGAAGGATTCAAGATGGCGGAGAAGTAGCAGGCGGAGACGACATCAGGTAGCAGGAGATCAGCTAGATAGCTTATCTAACCATTGCAAACACCTACAAGTCCAATGGGAGATCAAAGAGAAGGAGAGCAACAATTCTAGAAACAGAAAATTGATCACTTTCTGAAAGGTAGAACCGGCGGAAAAGTGAACCCAAAGAACGGGAAGGTAGACCACGGGGGGAGGGACCAGCTCCCAGCAAGCGGTGGAGCAACGGAGCACAAAATCAGGACTTTTTAAAAGTTTGATCCACTGAGGGATATCACCCCAGAGGATAAACCAGAGTGAAGCCCAAGTGGGGTCAGCATATCCCCTGGTCCCTCAGGGTCACAGAAGGACCAGGGGTATCTGAGTGTCACAGAACTCACAGGTATTAAAGTGGGGAAGCCAGCTACAGAGACAAAGCTGAGGAGTGAGCTCTCAACCCAGGGTTACTTTGAACCAGGCATAGGCAGGGTGAGCTTGGAGCACGGCCAAAGGCCAGGGAGACAGGAGTAATTGAGCTCTTTTTGCCAAGCACGGCCAGAGGCCAGGGAGATGAGAATGACCAAGGACTTTTCTCCAAGTGCGAGTGACAGAGCGCTTTTCTTCAAGCATGGCCAGAGGCCGGGAAGATGGGAGTGATTAAGCACTTTTCTCTGAGGGTGCACTGAGGAGCGGGGCCCTGAGCTCTCCACTCCTCTGGGCCGGATTGTGAGACCGCCATAATCATTCCATCATCCAGAACTCTACGGAAAGCCTTCAGGGAACAAAAGCTCCTGGGTTACTTAGCCTTAACCCAGGTAAGGGCAGGACAAATCCATCTCGGGCAAAGACACTTGAGAATCAATACAACAGGCCCCTTCCCCAGAAGACCAACAAGAAACCCAGCCAAGATCAACTTCACTTACTAAGGAGAACAGTGGAATTCCAGAGGAGGAGAAAGCAAAACAAGGAATTCATGGCTTTCTCCCAATGATTCTTTAGTCTTGCAGTTATATATTTTTTTCTTTTTTATTCTGATAATTTTTTTAACTTTTACCCTTTCGTCTTTTAATGATTTTTTTAACTAGTTTATTTTTAAAATACCTGACAAAAAATAATAATCTATTTTGAACCTTCATTATTATAGTCATATTTTATCCTCCATTGTATCTAACTATATATTTTTTTACACATAGGGTTTTTTCTTCTAAAAAATTTGGGTATAACTTCTCCTAATAGACCAAAATATACCCTAAACCTTGCTCCAAGATTGTTCTAGTGTCCAGCCTGAACAAATTCTGTCCAGTTTATTTTTCTTTGTTGTCCCAACCAACTTGCTCTATCAACTTATTTTTTAGAAATTAAATTTTTTCTCATTTTTTAAAGATTTTATTTATCAGAGAGAGAGAGGGGGAGAGAGTGAGCACAGGCAGACAGAATGGCAGGCAGAGGCAGAGGGAGAAGCAGGCTCCCTGCCGAGCAAAGAGCCCGATGTGGGACTCGATCCCAGGACGCTGGGATCATGACCTGAGTCGGAGGTAGCTGCTTAACCAACTGAGCCACCCAGGCGTCCCTTTTTTCCTCATTTTTATAGGTTTATTCCATCCCTTCATTGTGCCTACCCTTATATGTTTTTCATCTTTTAAAATCTTGGGAGGTAGTTTCTCCTAAGAGACCAAAATACTCCCAAAATTAAGTGAGTGACCCTGTTCCAGTCACAAGTGTAGTATATATATATATGTATATGTATATACATATATTTTTTTTCTTTTTTAATATTTTTTCCTTGTTTTCTTTTTTTTTAAACTTTTTTTTTTCCCCTTGGACTTCTTTTTTATCCCCTTTCGTTCTACCACAACTTGGGTCTCTTCTGATTTGGTTAAAGCCTATTTTCCTGGGGTCTTTACCACCCTGTTAGCATTTAATTTGCTCCTTTATATATTCTTATCTGCTCAAAATGTGAAGGTGGAAAAACTCACCACAAGTAAAAGAACAAGAGGCAGTACCAAAGGCTAGGGACCTAATCAAAACAGACATTGGTAATATGACAGAACTAGAGATCAGAATGACAACTCTCAAGGTTCTAGCTGGGCTCTAAAAAGGCATGGAAGTTATTAGAGAAACCCTCTCCAGAGAGATAAAAGCCCTTTCTGGAAAAATAAAAGAACTAAAATCTAACCAAGTTGAAATCAAAAGAGCTATTAATGAGGTGCAATAAAAAATGGAAGTTCTTACTGCTAGGATAAATGAGGCAAAAGAATTAGTGATATAGAAGACCAAATGATGGAGAATAAAGAAGCTGAGCAAAAGAGAGACAAACAAATACTGGACCACGAGGAGAGAATTTGAGAGATAAGTGAAACCATAAGACGACAAAACATTAGAATAATTGGGATCCCAGAAGAAGAAGAAAGAGAGAGGGGAGCAGAAGGTATATTGGAGAGAATTTTTGTAGAGAATTTCCCTAATATGGCAATGGGAACAAACATCAAAATCCAGGAGATGCAAAGAATGACCCTCAAAATCAATAAAAATAGGTCCACACCCCATAACCTGATAGTAAAATTTACAACTGTTAACGACAAAGAGAAAATCCTGAAAGCAGCCTGGGAAAAGAAGTCTGTATTGTACAACAGTAAAAACATCTGATTGGCAGCAGACTTATCCACAGAGACCTGGCAGGCCAGAAAGAACTGGCATGATATATTCAGAGTGTTAAATGAGAAAAACATGCAGCCAAGAATACTATATCCAGCTAGGCTATCATTGAAAATAGAAGGAGAGATT
>NW_026740239.1:0-11278 GCF_022355385.1 Mustela nigripes | reverse complement strand
GGACATGTTTTTTATAGGGAAAATACATCCCCAATTGGATAAAATGTACACATGGGATTGTCTGAGAGAAAAAGACTTTATAGCATTATGATGCTTCTTCCTTCTATTACTGAAGACTGGGAGCATAAATTGCAGGGAATGAATGAGAACATGGGAAAATGAGATGTAAGGCTATTCCCAGGATTCACATGAGACACTTTCTCATGAAAGTATTTTCTCCACTCTGGTAAGTAATGCAAAAACAGAAGCCTATACTTTATAATGATGATGGTGATGATGATATGTTAGTCACCATAGAGTACATGATTAGTATTTGATGTAGTGTTCCATGATTCATTGTTTGCGTATATTTACTGAAGGAGGTTTGTAAAAATCTAGGTGATTGAAAACCATTAGTGATGAAAATAATTTTTTATAGCAAAACTGGTAAAACTCCTATTGTTATAAGCATGGCTGATGGGAAAGTTATGGCATAAATTTAGATCACCTAAATTTATGCCATAATACAGAGAAATTGTATTTCTCTTATCCACATGAATCAGGTACTTCAAGCCACCTCATTTTGTCATTTGGAAGCTTGTGATAATGATACATGCACAAGCCAACCAGCAATCCTCTTTATAGCAACAAATAAGTGAAAGAATGAATGAATCAATACAAACTGAAAATGAAATAAATTCAGTTCCATTTGGCTGTGGACTTTCTACATTCAAGGTATTTCTTTTTTTTTTTTTTAAAGATTTTATTTATTTATTCGACAGAGAGAGATCACAAGTAGGCAGAGAGGCAGGCAGAGAGAGAGGAGGAAGCAGGCTCCCTGCTGAGCAGAGAGCCCAATGCGGGACTCGATCCCAGGACCCTGAGATCATGACCTGAGCCGAAGGCAGCGGCTTAACCCACTGAGCCACCCAGGCGCCCATTCAAGGTATTTCTTGCTTAAAATCCTAGAAGAGATATTTGATGTGAATGATGTTAAATGTTGAGTGAATAATTTATGCATGGTTAACGTATATAATAATGTATGGCATGTATATAATGTATGGCATGTTTCACCCTTACAAAGTGTGTGATGACCACCATTACTGATACTAGCATGAGCTCTGACAGTTTCATGCAAGAATGGAGCAGGAAAGAGGCAATACATTTCTCAGGAGCCAAAAACTTACAAATAAGACATAATTTAAAGTTTAATTAATAGTTCTTTACCAGAATCTCTTTCAAAATATGGGTCTTTAATATCCGTGCTGTATTTTCTACATTTATCATTTCCAGGATAAGAAACTTGGTATTTTTCTATGAATGTAGAACCTACCACCATCATAATCATATTTCTATACCTCTTCATACGATAAACAGGCATTCAATATCATGTAATCTGATTGATTTTATTTCATTTTACTGAGGAGGAAACTTAACCCTGGAAAGGAGATACTTGTCCTATGTTTCCCCCAATGAGTACCTCAGCTAGGTGTTGTACTGAGGTCTTCAGATTCCAAGTCCACAATACAATGATGATTTCATGTGTTGTTTTTATTTTTGTCTTTCAGAAATATATATTATGAATTCTCCTTGCTTTTTGGGTACACTTCTCTGGGCCATTTCAGAATCACTGACTCTCAAAAGTGGGAGGTGCTTTAAGTTCAGGTACCCAGTTTAAGTGTCAAAATTAGATACCAACATGAACCATACTTTCTGTAACCACAACTTTTCTGCTCACAATTCTCACTCACTTTGATTATGATGGGATAAAGTTGACAACATGGAAAGGGCAAACCATTCAGTGGTGTCCGAGTTCATTTTGTTGGGACTTTCTAAATCACAGAATCTTCAGATTCTATTTTTCCTAGGATTCTCTGTGGTCTATGCAGGTATTGTGTTAGGAAACCTCCTCATCTTGGTCACTGTGATCTTTGACTCACGCCTTCACACACCAATGTATTTTCTGCTTATCAATCTCTCTTGTATTGATATGATCCTAGCTTCTTTTGCTACCCCTAAGATGATTGTGGATTTCCTCCGAAAACAGAAGACCATCTCTTGGTGGGGATGTTACTCTCAGATGTTCTTCATGCACCTCTTAGGGGGGAGTGAGATGATGTTGCTTGTAGCCATGGCAATAGACAGGTACGTGGCCATATGCAAACCCCTCCATTACCTGACCATCATGAGCCCACGAGTGCTTGTTTGGCTGCTGTTATCCTCCTATACAGTTGGATTTGTGCATTCATCTAGTCAGATGGCTTTCATGCTAAATTTGCCCTTCTGTGGTCCCAATGTGGTGGACAGCTTTTTCTGTGATCTTCCCCTTGTGATCAAACTTGCCTGCAAGGACACCTATCTGCTACAACTGCTGGTTATTGCTGATAGTGGCCTCCTGTCCCTGGTCTGCTTTCTCCTCTTGCTTGTCTCCTATGGGATCATCATATACTCAGTCAGGCACCGTGCTGCCGGTAGTTCAGCCAAGGCCTTCTCCACTCTGTCAGCACACATCACAGTTGTCACTCTCTTCTTTGCCCCATGTGTCTTTATCTATGTATGGCCCTTCAGCAGATACTCTGTCGATAAAATTCTCTCTGTGTTTTATACAATTTTCACACCTCTCTTAAATCCTATTATTTATACATTAAGGAATCAAGAAGTAAAAGCAGCCATAAAGAAGATAAGGACTCGACATATAAATGTGAAACACACTTTGTAGATGATGCTTCTGAAGAAATAATTTCTTGTGTGGACATTTTAAGGAATGAACTTTGAAGCTATTTCATGTTCTATAAAAGGAACCAGTAGGTGTAACTGTTAAAGAGAAAACCCCTTTTTTTGTCACTTTTAGTGATTAAACACATGACATGTAGAGTCTGGAAGACATGCATTTAAATCCTCTCTTCACTGCTTCTTTTCATGCAAATTTCCAAAAAATGAATAAATTCTCTTTATCTACTTAATTATCTACAGAAATTTCTTTATATGTTTCTTTTATTATTTTGGAATGTTTTTAATTTTTACAATTATTATTACTACTTCTATTATGCTTGTAGTTATTACTGGTGCTACTATAATTGTAGCTGTTATTGGGAATCTATCAGTAGAAAATGTACAAAGATGACTTCTCACATAGGCCGTTTAGCTAAGTGTCTGATTAACTAGTGCTAAAAAAGTACATTTAGTAGGTAATCCCTAGTTAATGTGTATTCATTTTAGTCACTTAGTTGCCCCAGATACAGTGCCTCCAACCATGCTTCACATATTTTGTGAGCCTACAATGAGCCAGAAGATACATCCTTGATTTCAGGAAGTTTACAGCCCATTGATGGGGAGAGTGCACTAAATTTGCAATCATGTTGTGTCATGGACAGTACTATATTACGTGGTTGCAAGTCCAGTACAACTTTATCAGTAATAACACCAATATTTGTCTCTGCCTTTTTTTGAGTTCACTGATAAATTGACTCAGAGCCTATAGGAAAGAAGGGGTGACTGGTACTCCTGAAAAGTCTATCTTCAATTCTTAGTACCAGAATCAAACTTTCTTTTTCATTTTTTAAAATACAGTTTACAAATAGAAAAAACAATCATTCTCTTTAGTGTACAATGCGTGAATCGTGACAAATGCATAGTCATGTAACCATAACAATGAGAATATAGGAGAATTTCATCAACCCTCGAATTTCCCTCTGCCCCTTTGTGGTCCATTCTTCTGTCTCATGTTCCAGCTCTGATAAAAGGGATCTGGGTTTTTGTTTTTTGTTTTTTGTTTTTTTTTTTGGTCCCTGATTTGCCTTTTAATAACTGTCATATAAGTTGAATCAAATAGTGAGTAGCCTTTTGAGTATGGTTTTTTCAGTCAGCATGATGCCTTTGGGATTCATTCAATAGCAAGTTGTTTTCATTATTAAAAATCTATTTTACATTTTAATATCTATTATATAAGTGCCCTCATTGCTATTCTTCCTCAGACTATCTTGAAACCAGATCAGTTATTTATTGATATTAGCTGGAATGATTTTATCAAATGATGTGAATTCTAAGTAATTATAATTTCATTTAATCTTATATATTGATTTATGGAGAAATATTAACAGTATTGGTCTTTTTAATCCTAGAACATGGTTCATATTCTGAACTTAATATAGACCTTTTATGTCCCCCAGTAACATTTTATAACTTTCTTCATTATATACAGAAACTACCTTAAACTTACAATTCTTTTTTAAGTTTTTGAGTTCATTTTTTTAGTTGTGTGTGGTTTTATTTTATTTGGGTTTTTGTTTGTTTATTTGTTTGTTGCTATTTCTGGAATAAAGGAAAAGTAGAGTTATATGTATATTTCTTTGAAATTAGCCACTGACCTGAACACTAAGTCATTGAAATTTTTCACTGATTTTCTTGGGCTTAGCATATAATGTTTCAACTATGATAATCTATGTTCTCCTATAATTTTTCAACATTTTACTTCATATTTTAGCTTATCACATGTCTAGGAGTTAATACTGTCTCTGAATTTTTTCCTGGTTGCCAAAGAATAAAATAGATATATCTCATAAAATTGCTGACACATCTGTTTTCCAGTAAGAATTACTGCCTTTAATACACTTACACAATATAATGAATATTTTACATATTTTTATAAAAATGACACATATTTGGGATGATAACTATGAATAACACTTAGTTTATTTGACATGGAAAATTTTGTTGATTTCATTGGAGCTATATTGAACATTTCCAAAGAGTAGAGGTAAATCCTTTTTAGCTGTAGAAGAAATCTAAGAAAAGGAATCTAAATTTTGGTGTTAAAACTAAGTAAAAACTGGAAGTTTATAGGAAGCTTGCCTGCCACCTAGTGCCCATAATCTCTTAGGTTTCGCTTTTTAGCTTTAGCAAAAACCCAGAATAGGAAGGAGGATTTTGTAAGAATGAGCAATTTGAGAGGCAGGGTGGGGGTTGTGGGGGGTGGGTAGGAAAGGAAAAAATAAAACAAGATGGGATCGGGAGGAAGACAAACCATAGGAGATTCCTAATTTCACAAAACAAACTGAGGGTTGCTGGATGGGCTAGGGATAGGGTGGTGGGGTTATGGATATTGGGAAGGGTATGTGCTATGGTGAGTGCTGTGAAATGTGTAAGCCTGATGATTCACAGACCTGTACTCCTGAAACAAATAATACATTATATTTTTATAAAAATAATTTTTTAAAAAGGGGAAGTAAAAGGTCACATGTTTTTAAGTTTCTTTGTTATTTTCAAATGACAGAATTTATGTTAGCAAAAATTTATACCAATAAAAATCTCCATTTGTTTAAAAAAAAAAAAAAAAAGAATGGTCTGGAGTCTTTGCAGTCCCCCAATAGGCAATCAGTATGCAGCCTATACCTTCCAAAGAGGTAGTGGAGCTGATTACCATCTCACCATTACCAAAAATAGCCATCAGCTAAGTCCAGAATTCCAGTGGACGTCACAACTCATTAAGTCACCATTAGGAGTTAGAGTGTTCTGAAAAAGGCAAAGCAGACCAGTAACTATAAACTGTCTGTATGTTAAAAATCATTTTCATGATTTTTAAATCTATTGCCTGCCATAAATTTATAAAACTAAGTTTTTAACAGCCCTAAAAGAATGGATGATCCCTCCAAATTTCAGGAGGAACTAAAAATATATCTTCTCATCATTTCAGTTTGGAAGACTGAACCCTTTGCTTAGAATATGCTGCCCCTGGGGATAAAATTATATGTTTATAAAAAATAAAAAATTAAAAATTAAAAATTAAAAAAAAAAAGAATATGCTGCCAAATGATTTTACTTTGATCATAATTGGTCAGATAGGAAAGTAGGACTTGTTTGAGGCTACTAAAGAGAGTGGCCAAAAGCCATTCTTCTATCTGTATCTAAAAGATAGTATTGGGGAAATTAATTAAGTTAATAATTAGGCTGTCTAGGGAAGTCTTTGAGTTTCTCAGTCTTAAAAGTGAGGTGCTACTTCTATCCCCATTCTCTGTATGAGGGAATGGAAGCAGAAGGCTTTGATAACTTGCTTAACGTTCCACAGCTAGAAGGGAAAGAACAGATTCCAACTAGTCTGTTTTTAGAAGCCATGCATCTCTTTATAATTCTGTGCTGCCTCTAACAGTATTAACCAAATTCTGGAAAACCATTTGTAATCACCTCTTCTCCAAATCCATAAATTTTTTAAAAATATAACTGAGGGCTGGGAAACTGACTCCACAGACAAATAATGCAAAGGCTAATTTATTGCTCTCATATACTTGAGTCAAAGAAAAGCGATATAGAAACTTTCAACTCTAAGAGTCACTCGAAGGAATTTGGGTTTTAAAAATGACTATATATAATAAAGAGGATGAAATTTACAAATAGTGTTGATTGAAAAAAAGGTAAATACAAATAGTAACTGGTTTATATTTCTCTCTGTAGAAAGTCTAAATAGAGGTATAGTCTTTACCAAACTTATATTTGACCTTGCTCCCAATGTACTGTAAGCCAATTTCTGAGACACTGGTTTTGAAGCACAGAAAGCTTTATCATGAGACATTAGCCCAAGAAGAAGGCAGGGAATCATTCTCAAAGCTGCCTTCCTCTGTTGGTCCTAGGCATAGCTTATGTATATGAGAGGAAGGTAATGTTTGTTGAAAACTTGGTGTGGTGTCCTTGAAACAGTCTGGAGGTAAGCATTCTTCTGGACAATGTGGCAATATTAGAATCTGGTATGATCAGATATGTCAAAATAAATAATAGTGTCCAGCCCTCCACGGGTTTCTACAATTAGTGGGTAAACAGAGAGTAACAGTAAAAATGGAAAAGCTTGATGACTGATTGTGCATGATGTTAAGAGGTGCATAAACCACAATAAGTAGGGAACAAAACAGAAAATGGAGCCAAGTTAATAATACAACTAATACAACTATAGTTCTGCTTATGCTTTCAAAACAGGTCCGGGAACCTGGTACCTGCCTCAAATCCCCATTCTTATTTTATAATTCCTCAATCATGGGAAATAGAAATAATGACTGTTCTAGCTACCTCCTGCTAATAAGGGGTGAAGAGCAATAGGCTGGAGAGTGGAAGTGGGAAAACTGCCCTCAACAATATTCTGGAATATCTAGGCACAGGGCTTGGACCTTGCTTTTAAATATTACTGTTTCTCGGGGAGATTTCCTGAGGTCACAGAAGCCAGCAGAGTAGTATGCTGTCTTATTTTTATTTCTTTGTTTTTTCTCTGTTTTCTGGACTTCGTCCCATTTATTAGAAACCTTAAAACCATTCCCTACCAATGCCCAAGTAGCCATCACTAAAGCTATCTCTATTTTATGTAATTCCCATTGAATATCTGGAACACTTTGCTAATACAAGTCATATTTATCACTTTTAAGTTTTCAGGTGTGTCAGGATCAATGTGAGCATATTGATGGTGTGCCTGATAGAGTTGTTCAAGAAAAGATGAGGGGTCTTCTTGAGGCATCTGATTAACTTGTTGAATCTTTAAAACTCCTGTTTTTATTCCTACCAGGATAGATTCTCGATACTTTTGGAGTCTGGGAAGTCCTTCTGCATTCATTTATTTATTTATTTATTTATTTATTTATTTATTTATTATTCCTTCTGCATTTATATCATGATTGGGGTCACAGGTTGGCCCCTTGTCTGGTTGCTCTGATGTCTCTGGCCTGGCAGGATTGTTTGGAGCTAGTAGATGAATCCCAGGTTTATTCAAGTTAAAAGAATGGGGAAAAAATGGGAAACCTTTGTTGGGAGAGTCATAGACAGATACTCAAACAAACCAGGAGAATATGACCTAGTCAGTTGTTTAGGTAGGAACAAACATGTGAAGACAATCAGAATTAGAATTTAACATTCAGAAATGTGTGCTATTGAAATATAATTTTATCTATCTAAATTTACCTTTATTTTTATTGAAGGTAGCCAGATTGAGACTAGTATGTTTGCAAAATAAATCCAGTTTTAACAAACTTGGCTTAACTACCTACATAAGCCCAACAAGAATCGTGATCAGTCACACAGGTTCTTTTAAACCTGCTTTGCTAGATCTATTCATGAGGAATATCAGATTGAAATTTTAATAGTCTTTTGAGACCCAAAGCCCAGTCAAATACTTGCCATTTGATTTGTCTGCAGTACCTGTAGCTTTGGATTATTTCCTCTCTTCTCAAAGTCCCCCAGATATCCCGAGGTTCCTGCACTTACCAGCATGAAACATTCTCTACTCTCCCAGTAAGGCTCCTGAGAACTCCATAAGCAAGACACCGGGCTTACATTTCTAATGGGCTCACTGGCACTATAAAGTCAACTTTAGTTCATTAAAGCTGTCTGGTCATATGTGAGTTTATGCATGCCCCCTCCCAAATATGGCATTCTAGTCAAAGCCTTCATAAAATAACCAATGTTTCCAATGATGTTTTGTTACAAGGAGAATAGATGTTCTTGAACTTATGGAAATAACTATAATTGTCAGAAAAGAAGGAATACTGACTCTTGAGTTTCTGATTTCTGGAGGGTTCAGGTAGGGAGAAAAAGTGAATTTGTTCACAAAGGCATATTTTATCAAATCTCTGTAAGTCATAGATCTCTTAGGAGAGAGTTGTCTTAAATCTGGAAGAGCAAACAGTAGAGAAAGAGTAATGTTTCAAACAAGACTCATAAAAGCTATAACTCCAAAAGACATGTCCATTTTCATTAAACCAACATACTCAAGCTTTAATTTAACAGAGATTATTCCAGATTATATGAACCAGAGAAGCATTTGAATTAGTTTCTATCTTTGCGTGGTAGGATGCCCCATTCTTGTAAGTGCGTGTCTTGAACTAAATAGGGTTCTTTTATCATTAACATTAGTAATACCACCAGAGGTCGATAATGCCATATTACCAGACACAAACCAAAGACTGTACAGTAAAGGCTTATATTTTTCCTTTACCAATAACCTTATGGAAATTGTGAGCTAGGTTTTTTTTTTAAAGTAGGTTCCACACTGGGCATGGACCCCAATGCAGAGATTGAAATCACATCCCAGAAATCAAGACCTGACCTGATACAAGGATCAGATGCTTAACTGACTGAGCTACCCATGTGCCCTTCGGGCTAGATTTTGAGAAGGGTGTTTTTCTAGCTGTTTATGCTTTTAAAAGGCCTCTTTTCTCTTCCCTTTTCTTTTTTCAGTCTTAGGCATGGAGAATGATTTTTATAAGTTGTCTCAGAGAGGTTGAGGACTTTGAATTGTTTCTGGGGAAGTATTGCTACTTTGCAAAAAACTGTTCCAGTTTTATTGTGGCCAAACTAAAAAATATCATTCTTTTCTTTTTGTTCATAGAAGTATAACTAAAACAAGGCCATATTTGCATAATGCAACCCAAAGTGCTACATTCTAGATTGAATTAATGTTTCCCATAATGTAGGTAAGACAGACAGACAAGCAATATGAGTGCCATAGGAGAAAAACCTAAGCAAATCATCCATCAAAAAAAGAAACTCAGGATGGTTTTATGACTGTTTAATCTTGTAATGTGTGAGGGCCCTTCTTTAAAGGTCTTCTTAGGAAAGATTCCTAAGAGAGGAAATACACTTGCTGATTGCGTGCTCTAAAACTCACCCTTCAACAACAGAAGTTCTCCCAGAGCTCATGGAAGGTGTCATTCCTTCACTTAAAACTTGGCCTTGAGAAGAGGCCAGTGCCGGTCTGGAGGGCAGCCAAGGGAATTCTCTTGGATGCAGTGGTGATTCAAGATCCTGTGGAAAATTCCCATGAAGTCACCCTTGTGGCCAAGACTTGCCTCCCTCAGGCACAAACCTCCTGGCTGGCTCACCAAATTTGTTCAGGAACTCAAACTTGCATGCACCTAAGACGCAGTCAGCCAATGTCTGCGATCCCAATTTTGAAGGAAAGACAGCTTTATTATCAGAAGGGCAGTCCATTGAGAAGGGAGGGGATTTCCAAATCCAACATGCCCAGCTGAGCCTAGAGACAGCTTATATACATGAAAGGAGGGTAATGGGTTTCTTGAAAACTTGTAAGGGATGATCAGGTGGTGAAGAGAGTGTGCTTGAAGCAATATGGAGGTAAGCATTCTTCTGAACAATGAGGCACTATTCGAGATCTGGTATGATCAGATATGTCAAGACAAATGTTACTGACTAGTCCTCATTATGTTTCTATAATCAGTGAGTAAGTAGAGAAGAGAGATAAAAAAGACAAAGTTAATGGTTAATCATGCATGAGATTAAGAGGTGCATAACCATAATTAAGGAAAAAAACAATGTGGATAAAGTTAACAATGCAATTAGTAAAATGATAACTCTGCTATGATTTCTCAGTAGTCCAGGAACCAAGTGTCTGGCCTCACTTTGTGTATATAGAATAGTGTCCCCTCAAACTCATGTCTACCTGGAAATTAAGAATGTGACCTTGGAAATAGGGTATTGACAGATGTAATTAGGGTAAGGATCTTGATGAGATCATATTGCATTAGTGTTGATTTTACACTTCTGCCTACAGAAAAGTGAAAGAATAAATTTGTCATTTTAAACCATAATGCCTGTGGTAATTTATTATGGTAGTCCTAGAAAACTAATACAAACACAAAACTAACTTCTCCTATGAGAAAAAATTAAATGTACAACACATTTATACCATGAAATTAATAGAAAATTAGAATTTTGGATGATGCAAATTGGTGAGAAGAACGTGGCAATATATAGGGCTCCTTGTGCAGTATTAGTGAGAGAGTAAACCAGGTTGCAGAGGAATTTGGCATTATTAAGTGAAATTAAATACATACATACACAAATGCCAATCCATTTGTCTCTCCCACACATGGCTGCTTAGAAAGTGGCACCTGTCCCTGTGAGGGCCAATGGTGCAAAGTGTGGCCACTGTGGACGGACCTGTCTCTGAGGTTCAACACACCTCCATTATTTCCTGCCTCACAGATCCCACTCAGGTACTAGTGCCATTTCAGTCACTGGCCAGCCCCTGCAGAGAGTGTAAATTGTCTCTTTGGGGATCTTGAGGGGATAGCCTTCTGGAGCAGCCCTTCCTGGAAAGGCTTCTGGCTATGCCTAGAGGGGAGAGGCCAGTGGTTGCAAGTGGAAGAGGCCCAAAACAGAGGGGAAGACTAGGCTAGTAGTTACCTGTCTCCACTAGACTAACAGGCTAGACTGTTACCTGTCTCCACTAATTTGGGGGAGAATGCCTCTCTGGCCATGCACCCCAGCAGCTGCAGTGAGCTATTTCCTTCTCTAAGAGCTCTGTCTC
>NW_026740238.1:6133-11298 GCF_022355385.1 Mustela nigripes | reverse complement strand
CCAACTTGCATTCCCACCAACAGTGTAAGAGGGTTCCCCTTTCTCCGCATCCTCTCCAACACATGTTGTTTCCTGTCTGATAATTTTGCCATTTTAACTGGTGTAAGGTGGTATCTCAATGTGGTTTTAATTTGAATCTCCCTGATGGCTAGTGATGATGAACATTTTTTCATGTGTCTGGTAACCATTTGTATGTCTTCATTGGAGAAGTGTCTGTTCATATCTTCTGCCCATTTTTTGATATGATTATCTGTTTTGTTTGTGTTGAGTTTGAAAAGTTCTTTATAGATCCTAGATATCAACCTTTTTTCTGTACTGTCATTTACAAGTATCTTCTCCCATTCCGTGGGTTGCCTCTTTGTTTTCTTGACTGTTTCCTTTGCTGTGCAGAAGCTTTTGATCTTGATGAAGTCCCAAAAGTTCATCTTTGCTTTTGCTTCCTTTGCCTTTGGAGACATATATTGAAAGAAGTTGCTGTGGCTGATACCGAAGAGGTTACTACCTATGTTCTCTTCTAGGATTCTGATGGATTCCTTTCTCACGTTGAGCTCTTTTATCCATTTTGATTTTATCTTTGTGTATGGTGTAAGAAAGTGGTCGTTTCATTCTTCTACATATAGCTGTCCAGTTTTCCCAATACCATGTATTGAAGAGACTGTCTTTTTCCCACTGTATATTTTTTCCTGTTTTGTTGAAGATTATTTGACCATAGAGTTGAGGGTCCATATCTGGGCTCTCTACTCTCATCCACTGGTCTATGTGTCTGTTTTTATACCAGTACCATGCTGTTTTGGTGATTACAGCTTTATAGTAAAGCTTGAAATCAGGTAACGTGATGCCCGTGGTTTTATTTTTGTTTTTCAACATTTCCTTAGTGTTTCGGGGTCTCTTCTGATTCCATACAAATTTTATGATTATTTGCTCCAGCTCTTTGAAAAATACCGGTGGAATTTTTATCAGAATGGCATTAAAAGTATAGATTGCTCTAGGCAGTATAGACATTTTATCAATGTTTATTCTTCTGATCCAAGAGCATGGAATGGTCTTTCAACTTTTTGTGTGCTCTTCAATTTCTTTCATGAGTGTTCTGTAGTTCCTTGAGTACAGATCCTTTACCTCTTTGGTTAGATTTATTCCCAGGTATCTTATGGTTCTTGGTGCTATATAGTAAAGGGAATCGATACTCTATTTTCCCTTTCTGTATTTCCATTGTATGTGTATAAGAAAGCCACTGATATCTGTACATTTACTTTGTATCCTGCCACATTACTGAATTGCTGTACAAGTTCTAGTAGGTTGGTGGTGGAGTCTTTTGGGTTTTCCATATAAAGTATCATGTCATCCTTGAACAGAGAATGTTTGACTTCTTCTTTGCCCAATTGAATATCTTTTATTTCTCTTTGTGGTCTGATTGTTGTTGCTAGGACTTCTAATACTATGTGGACCAAGAATGGCGACAGTGGGCATCCTTGTCATGTTCCTGATCTCAGAGGGAAGGCTGTCAGCTTTTCCCATTAAGGATGATATTTGCTGTTGTTCTTTCATAGATAGATTTGATGAAGTTCAGGAATGTTCCCTCTATCCTTATACTTTGAAGTGTTGTAATCAGGAATGGATGCTGGATTTTGTCAAATACTTTTTCTGCATCAATTGAGAGGACCATGTGGTTCTTCTCTCTTCTTTAATTGATTTGCTCAATCACATTGATTGATTTGCAAATGTTGAACCATCCTTGTAACCCAGGGATGAATTCCACCTGGACATGGTGGATAATCTTTTTAATGTGCTGTTGGATCTTGTTGGCTAGGATCTTGTTGAGTGTAGCATCCACATTCATCAGTGATATTGGTCTGAAATTCTCATTTTTGGTAGGGTCTTTGCCTGGTATGGGGATCAGGGTAATGCTGGCTTCCTAGAAAGACTCTGGAAGTTTCCTTCTGCTTCAATTTTTTGAAACAGCTTCAGGATAATAGGTTTTATTTCTTCTTTGAAAGTTTGATAGAATTCTATAGGGAATCCATAAGGTCCTGGCCTCTTGTTTTTTGGGAAGTTTTTGATCACTGCTTCAATCTTGTTACTAGATATTGGTCTATTCAGGTTGTCAATTTCTTCCTGGTTCCATTTTGGGAGTTTGTAGTTTTCCAGGAATGCATCCATTTCATCTAGGTCGCTTAGCTTATTGGCATATAACTGTTGATAGTAACTTCTGATGATTGTTTCTACTTCCTTGGTGTTAGTTGTGATCTCTCCCTTTTCATTCATAATTTTATCAATTTGGGTTTTCTCTCTTTTCTTTTGGATTAGTGTGGCCAGTGGTTTATTGATCTTATTGATTCTTTCAAAAAAACCAACTTCTAGTTTTATTGATACTTTCTACTGTATCTCTGGTTTCTACTTCATCGATCCCTGCTCTAATCTTAATTATTTCCCTTCTTATGTGTGGAGTTGGTTTGATTTGTTGTTGATTCTCCAGTTCTTTAGGTTGTAGAGACAGCTGGTGTATTCTGGATTTTTCAATTTTTTTGAGGGCGGCTTCGATGGCTATGTATTTCCCCCTTAGGACCACCTTTGCTGTATCCCAGAGGTTTTGGACCAAAGTGTCTTCATTCTCATTGGTTTCCATGAATTGTTTCAGTTCTTCTTTGATCTCCTGGTTAATCTAAGCATTCTTTTTTTTTCTTAAAGATTTTATTTATTTTATTTGACAGATAGAGATCACAAGTAGGCAGAGAGGCAGGAAGAGAGAGAGGGAGGAGGAAGCAGGCTCCCTGCTGAGCAGAGAGCTCGATGAGGGACTTAATCCCAGGACCCTGGGATCATGACCTGAGCCGAAGGCAGAGGCTTTAACCCACTAAGCCACCCAGGCGCCCCTAATTCAAGCATTCTTAAGCAAGGTGGTCTTTAGCTTCCAGGTGTTTGAGTTCTTTCCAAACTTTTCCTTGTGATTGAGCTCCAGTTTCAAAGCATTGTGATATGAGAATGTGCAGGGAATAATCTCAGTCTTTTGATATCAGTTGAGTCCTCATTTGTGACCCAGTATGTGGTCTCTTCTGGAGAAGGTTCCATGTGTACTTGAGAAGAATGAGTATTCTGTTGTTTTAGGGTGGAATGTTCTGTATATATCTATGAGGTCCATCTGGTCCAATGTGTCATTCAATGTTCTTGTTTCTTTATTGATTTTCTGCTTCGATGATCTGTCTATTTCTGAGAGAGCCGTTTTAAGATCTCCTACTATTAATTTATTCATATCAATATGACTCTTTATCTTGAGTAACAGTTTTCTTATGTAATTGGCTGTTCCTGTATTGGGGGCATAGATATTTACAATTGTTAGATCATCTTGGTGGATAGTCCCTTTAAGAATGATGTAGTGTCCTTCTGTATCACTGACTACAGTCTTTAGTTTAAAATCTAATTTATGTGATATGAGAATCACTACCCCGGCCTTCTTTTGAGGCCCATTAGCATGAAAGATGCTTCTCCATCCCTTCACTTTCAGTCTGACTGTTTCTTTAGGTTCAAAATGGGTCTCTTGTATACAACGTATGGATGGGTCCTGTCATTTTATCCAATCTGCAACCCTGTGCCATTTATGGGCGCATTTAGGCCATTCATAGTGAGTGATGTTTATTAGATACGTTTTATTGACATCGTGTTACCTTTGAAGTCTTCATTTCTGTAGATTGTCTCTATATTTATGTTCAATGCTATTCTTGGGATTTTTCCTCTTTTATAGAACCCCCCTTAATATTTCCTGCAGTGTCGGCTTGGTGGTTGCATAGTCTTTTAAGCCTTGCCGGTCTTGGAAACTCTTTATCTCTCCATCCATTTTGAATGTCAGTCTTGCTGGATAAAGTATTCTTGGCTGCATATTCTTCTCACTTAGTGTGCTGAATATATCTTCCCAGCCCTTTCTGGCTTGCCAGGTCTCTGTGGACAGGTCTGATGTTATTCTGATGGACTTTCCTCTGTATGTAAGGAGCCTCATTGTCCTAGTGGCTTTCAAGAGATTGTATCTACAATTATGATTCTTCAGTTTGACTACGAGGTACCTTTATGTTTTTTTGGAATCTATAATCTTGGGTGGAGATCATTTGGCCTCTATTACATGAATGCTGGCTCTGTTCATGAGACTGGGAAAATTTTCATGAAGAACTTGTTCCACTATATCTTCTAGATTTCTTTCTTTCTCCTCCCCTTCAAGAATTCCAATAATTCTGACATTGGAACGTTTCATGGCATCATTTATTTCCCTGATTCTGTTTTCGTGTCTTCTAAGCTGTTTGTTCCAGGCTTACTTCTGATCCTTTCTCTCTATATGTTTGTCCTCCAGATCACTAATTCTATCTTCTGTCTCAGTTACCCTAGCTTTGAGAGAACTTAGATTAGATTGGAACTCATTGAGAGTATTGTGAGCCTCAGCCCGGGTAGCTTTTAGCTCTGCCCTAACATTGTGAACATCCTGTCTGGTTGCTTTCAGCTCAGCCCTAATCAATTCTGTTTGGTCCTCCATGGCTTTCTCTAACCTAGCTATTTCCTGGATAATTGTTAGCCTGAATTCTCTTTCCATCATATTGTCTATGTTGATAGCTGTTAGCCCTGTTGCAGGAGACCCATCCTCTTTATTTTTCTTCTGTTGGGCATTCCTCCTCCTAGTCATTTTGGTGAGAGATGACTGAATGGATGTAGCTGGATGTATCAACCATGGTGCAGTCAAGTTTCACCCTGGAAAGCTTCTGAGCAATCAGGTTTCCCCACCCAAATGAGAGAAAAAAGAAAAGAAAAAGAAAAAAAAAGAGAGAGAGAGAGACAGGGAAAAAAAGGGAAGATAAAAGAGATGGTTCAGCCCAAATGGGCACCAAGGTAAGATATATGAAGTATACAAACAAAAACAGACAAACAAAAAGACTGATAAAAGTAGATGACAAGAGAAAAATATATATGTATATACAAATAAAGGATGAACCTCATAAAAAAAAAACCCAAGTATAAGATTTATGTACTATCAGGAGAAACACAAAAACACAGAAACACTGGCACAAGAAAAAGATGGGAGAGTGGTTATAAATTCTCAGTGTTCATGAGGAAGCTTGTTTTGATTCTTCCTGGATGTATCTTGATATCTTTGTTAAAGGACTCAACTTTCCTAAGATAAAGGGTGATTA
>NW_026740238.1:0-6033 GCF_022355385.1 Mustela nigripes | reverse complement strand
TGCAAAAGAAAAACACAGGTGTGTGTATCAAAAAGGTCAGGTTAGGAGGTTATTATGGAATTTGATGTACTGGACAGCTCACTGTGATGATAAATAGGTTAAAATATTACCTATATAAAAAAATGAATCAGAATAGTGAGAATGAGTTAAAAATAAAAGTTGTGCTATGAAGTAGTGGTGGTGGTTCTCTTGTAGTCTTTTTTTTTTTTCCTGGTTGGTTTTCTGCGGGAGGGGCCTGCCACAAGGGTTTTCAGTCAGTGATGTTACCTGAGTTAAGTCCTCCTGCCCCCCTCAAGGGGGTGGGCTCTGAGGAAACCGGGTTTTTTTCAGGCTTTTGTTCTCTGGAGGTTTTTATGTTTGTTCACTTTTTTTCTCTCGCCTTAACCACTTTGGATGATTTTTGTAGGTTTAGAGGAAAGCAAACTGCACCCTGACCTCCCTCTCAGAGAGAAGCCTCAGCCTGGTCCCCTGTGGGTGCTGCAGAGCCCATATAAACTCCCCCTTGGCCGCTGGCAGAGCAGGTTCCGAGTCGCGGTGCCTGGGGATACAGGATCTTCTGCTTGTACCCAAAGCCTCGGCAGCGGTGGCTGTCTGGGCAGCTCCAGACTGCCGGAGAGGTTACAAGCAGCGATTGCACACTGAGATTTTCCCGCTGGCTGGGGCTGGTAGTGCCTGGTCTTTCTGGGTCTAAGAGCACTGGGCTTGCGCGCACCTCTCTCAGGGGAGGCTGTAGGCCACGCGTGAGTGTCTCAGGCTCTGGTAGCAGGGCGCAGGTCTGAGAGCACCAGGCTGGGCCTTCACACACCTCTCTCAGGGTAGGGTTTGGGGCACGCGTGTGTCTCAGACTCTGAAACAATGGTGCAGGTCTAAGAGCGCCAGGTTCGGCCTTCATGCTCCTCTCTCAGGAGAGTGTGAGGGGCGCGCGCATCTCAGGCTCTGTAGCATGGCTCGGCTCAGTGTTCTGCCATTTGGCGAGGCTCCCAGCCCCTCACAGGAGCTGGACCCCACGCATTCTCGGGCGCGCTGCTGGTTCAGGGACCAGGACCTGGTTTTTCTGCCGCACTCTCTCTGGCTCAGCACCAGGGGAGGCTGTCCTGGGTCCAGGGACTTAAGCCCCTGTCCCTAGCTGCCCTGATTCCCACAATTCCCCCCCTCACCATGATCCTTTCCTCTTTCTGAGTGCTTTCAACCAGTTTCCAAGTTAATGTTGGTCCCCAGATTCAGGGCACTCTCGTACTGGGGTATTACTTTCCAATCGGTCGCCTCTGATGGCTCCTTCCCCCTTTTGTTTATCTTCCTATATCAGTCCGGCATTCCCACACTGCTTTACCTGCCCACTGGCACCTTCTGCCCTGTAGAGATCCAGACGTGTATAATTCTGATCTCAGGCTGATTTCATGGGTGATCAGAGTTCTTTGGTAGGTAATCAGCTCACTTTAGGGTACAGGTTGAAATGGTGCCTTTTCCTACTTCCCCGCCATCTTGTCTTCCCCTATTTCATTGATTTCTGCTCTGATCTTTATGACTTCTCTTCTCCTGCTTGGTTATTATTTCTCTTCTTTGCTGTTCTTTCTACAGCTCTTTTAGGTGTAGGGTTAAGTTGTGTACTTGAGCTCTTCCTTGTTTCTTGAGAAAGGCTTGTATTGCTATACGCTTTCCTCTCAGGACCGCCCTTGCTATGTCCCACAGATTTTGAAAAGCTATGTTTTCATTTTCATTTGTTTGCATGAAATTTTTAATGCTTCTTTAATGTGCTGGTTGACCCATTCATTCTTTAGTAGGATGCTCTTTAGCCTCCATGTATTTGAGTTCTTTCCAACTTTCTTTTTGTGGTTTAGTTCTATTTTCAGAGCATTGTGGTCTGAAAATTATGCAATGAATGATCCCAATCTTTTGGTACCGGTTGAGACCTGATTTGTGACCCAGGATGTGATCTATTCTGGAGAATGTTCCATGTGCACTAGAGAAGCATGTGTACTCTGTTGCTTTGGGATGGATTGTTCTGAATATACCTGTGATGTCCATCTTGTCCCATGCGTCATTTAAAGCCTTTATTTCCTTGTGGATCTTTGGCTTGGATGATCTGTCCCTTTCAGTGAGGGGGTGTTAAAAAGTCCCCAACTATTATTGTATCATTGTCTATTGTATCATTATCTTTTATTTTATTATTAATTGGGTTATATTGTTGGCTGCTCCCATGTTAGGGGCATAGATATTTAAAATTATTAGATCTTGTTGGACAGACCCTTTAATTATGATATAGTGTCCTTCCTCATCTCTTATTATAGTCTTTGGCTTAAAGGCTAACTTATCTGGTCTAAGTATTGCCACCCAATCTTTCTTTTGATGTCCATTAGCATGGTAAATTGTTTTCAAACCCCTCACTTTAAATCTGGAGGTGTCTTTGGGTCTAAAATGAGTTTCTTGTAGACAGCATATCAATGGGTCTTTTTTTTTTTTTATCCATTCTGATACCTGTGTCTTTTGATTGGGGACATTTAGCCCATTTGCATTCAGGGTAACTATTGAGTGATATGAATTTAGCAGCATTATATTATGTATAAGGTGATGGTTACTGTATATTTTCCCTGCTCTTTCTGGTCTTTGTTATTTTTAGGCTCTCTCTTTGCTTAGCGTACCCCTTTCAATATTTCCTGTAGGACTGGTTTGGTGTTTGCCAATTCTTTTAGTTTTGTTTTCCCTGGAAGCTTTTTATTTGTCCTTCTATTTTCAGTGACAGCCTAGCTGGTTGTAATATGCTTGGCTGCATATTTTTCTCATTCAGTGCTCTGAATATATCATGTCAGTCCTTTCTGGCCTGCTGGGTCTCTGTGGATAGGTCTGTTGCCAACCTAATATTTCTACGATTGTATGTTATGGACTTCTTGTCCTGAGCTACTTTTAGGACTTTTTCTTTGTCCCTGAGACTTGTGAGTTTTACCATCGGATGATGGGGTGTGGACCTATTTTTATTGATTTTTGAGGGGGCTCTCTGTGCCTCCTAGATTTGGGTGCTTTTTTCCTTCACCAAATTTAGGGAAATTCTCTGCTATAATTTGCTCCAATATACCTTCTGCCCCTCTCTCTCTTTCTTCATCTTCTGGGATACTAATTATTCTAATATTGTTTCATCTTATGGTATCACATATCTCTGAAATTCTTCCCCATGTTCAGTAGTTATTTGTCTCTCTGTTGCTCAACTTCTTTACTCTCTTTCATTTTGTCTTCTGTATCACTAATTCTTCTTCCTCATTTGTCCTATCAATAAGAGCCTTCATTTTTGATTGTGCCACATTAATGGCTTTTTAAATTTCAACTAGGTTTGATTTTAGTTCTTTTATTTCTCCAGAAAGAGATTCTCTAATATCTTACACACTTTTTTCAAGCCCAGCTAGCACCTTGATAATCATTATTCTGAGCTCTAGTTCTGACATATTACTAATATTTGTATTGATTAGGTCCCTAGCCATTGGTACTGCCTCTAGTACTTTTTTTTTTTTTTTGTGGTAAGTTTTTCTGCCTTGTCATTTCATCCAGGTAAGAATAGATGAAGAAGAAAACAAAATACTGAACGGGTAGCAATGACCTCAGAAAAATATACAGTAATGAAATCAGAAGACACCTGAAATTGCAGGGAGAAGATAGGGGGAGAAAAGAAAAGAAAAATATATATATATATACATATTAGACTGGTGAATAGAATGAGCCACACAGCTGATTTTGGATGTATTTTGGTTTGTTAGATGACACTGCCTCCCAATTTTTTTTTAAGATTTTATTTATTTATTTGGCAGACAGAGATCACAAGTAGGCAGAGAGGCAGGCAGAGAGAGAGGGGGGGAGGCAGGCTCCCTGTTGAGCTGAGAGCCTGATATGGGGCTCAATCCCAAGACCTTGGGATCATGACCTGAACTTAAGGCAAAGGCTTTAACCCACTGAGCTACCCAGTGCCTCCCAAAATTTTAAAGAGAGAAACACACACACACACACACACACACACACACACACACACATAATATATTAAAATATATAAAATATATAAAAGTATATATACATATTTATACACAAAATTTAGGGTAAATACAATGGAAGAATAGAATATGACTGTAAAGATTAAAATTAAAGAAGATTCTAAAAAAAGGAATTGATAACAAGACGGTTGATAAAAGAAAAACAAAGAGGAAAGAATGTGATCAGGATGGAGACTAAAACAAAGCCATGTGGTACATTTAGGGTATATTTTGATCTATTAGAAGAAACTGTATCCCAAAATTTTAAGGAAAAAAACATACCTATATATATAACAAAAAATAAGGTTAAATACAATGAAGACATAAAATATGACTATAACAATGAAGATTTTAAAAGATTTTTATAGAGTTATTGATAAGATAAAGTAGTAAAAACTTTAAACTAGAAGAGAGGAAACATTAAAAAATATAGAATAAGAAAAAATGAAATAAAAAAAGTTAACTTTGAAAGACCAAAAGATCATTGGAAAAAAGCCATGAATTCTATGTGTTGCTTTCTCCTAGATCTGGAGTTCCGCATTTCTCATTGTTTGGTGAACTTGGTCTTGTCTGGATGTTCTTGCTGATCTTCTGCAGGAGGGGTCTTTTGCAGTGATTCTCAAATGTCTTTTCCCATGGCAGAATTGCAATGCCCTTGCCAGCGGCCATGTTAAGCAATCCCCTCTCAGTAACTTTTGTTCCCTGAACACTTTAATGTACAGCTTTAGAGGATGGGAATGAAAATGGCAGCCTCCCAATCTCCAGTCCCATAGGAACCGAAAGCTCAGGGCCCCACTCCTCAGTGCATCCTCAGAAGAAAGCAGTCAGTCCTTCCTGTCTCCCTGGTCTCTGGCCCCACTCAGAGCTCACCCAGCCTGTGACTAAGCATTTCTATCTCTGGCGCATGGCCCCATTGGAGTCTCCAAACCCAGCAGATCCCTGCAGCATGCTTCCCCCCACACTCTCCCAGGATCTGCTTCTTGTGAGGTCCCTGCTCAGAGAGCAGTGGTCTGACTGTGCCTTGGATCACAGTTTAAGGTAATCCCAAGCTGAGAGCCCACTCCTTGGCTCCGTCTTTGTAAATGGCTTCCCTGCTCTGATACCTAGGAACTCTGCAACACTTAGATACCTCTGGTCTTTTTTTGTTCTCTCAGGTCCTGAGACCACCCTGTCCCTGTGAGGGTTCCACCCTCTGCTTAGCCTCTGGAGCGATGTCCCTCAGTGGAACAGACTTCTAAATGTTCTGATTTTGTGCTCTGTTGCTCCACCCCTTACCAGGAGCTGGCCCCTCCCACTGTGGTTTCTCTTCTTGTATATTGCCTCAGATTCACCTCTCTGCATGTCCTACCTTCTGGCAAGTGGTCAATTTTCTGTTCCTAGAATTGCTGCTTTTTCTCTTCTATCTCCTGTTGAATTTGTAGGTGTTCAGAATGGTTTGATAACTATCTAGCTTAATTCCTGGGACCTGATCATATTTAGATCTCATACTCTGCCTTTTTGCTCCTTTCCTCCTTGTCTCTTTCTCTTTTCTATCAGTTTGCTGGCTTTCTTCAGTAATATGCTTGGATTCCTTTCTCTTTATTTTTTTGCATATCTTTTACTGGTTTTTGATGGGTGATATCTTTAGATTTGTATATAACATCTTCTGCATACAGCAGTCTATATTATGTTAATGGTTCCTTACATTTGACCCCATTCTTTATTCTTTTTCCCACCATGTTTTTGGCATATGGTGTCATAATTTACAATCTTTTATTTTGTGAGTCCCTTGACTTATTTTTATAGATAGAATTATTTTTACTGCTTTTGTGCTTCCTACTTTTCTTACTCTTATTTATGGTCTTTCTTTTCCCCTCAAAGAGTCCTCTTTAACATTTCCTATAGGGTTGGTTTAGTGATCATGAACTCCTTTAGCTATGTTTGTCTGGGAAACTCTATCTCTCTTATTCTTAATGAGAGCCTTGCTGAATAGAGTATTCTTGGCTGTAATATATATATATATATATATATATATATATATATA
>NW_026740237.1:0-11301 GCF_022355385.1 Mustela nigripes | reverse complement strand
GTGCTGTGAAGTGTGTAAGCCTGATGATTCACAGACCTGTACCCCTGGGGCCAATAATACATTATATGTTAATAAAAATAATTTTTTTAAAAAATCTGGAAAAAAAGAAATCTATTCTTTAAAGACTCATTCAGGTTCAGGTTCAGTGCTGATGAGAATGGAGAATATGACATGTAGGGATGGGAGGAATCCAGACTTCCAATAAAAAAGGGAGAGCCATAAATAATTATAATTAAGCATGACCCTAATCATGGTGGCAAAGGACCTAGGGCTTCCTCAGGGCGCTGACCTCACCGCAGAGCAGTTTCATCTGGGGTGAGAGCTGGACTGAATTTTGGCTGAATGGTGGCGGGTATGACCATAGTTATTAAGTAGGACCTCTGAGCAAACAACTAATGCCATTAACTGATTCCAATTCATGTATATTTTCCACATTCCATATCCCACAAGTATTTATAGAGAAAGATCCATTTTCTGAGAAATAAAATGCGCTCCTAAAGCAGATATGTGACTGTTATGGTTCGATCTGAGGATTAGAATCAATCTTGAAATTAGAGCTCCAGTATTTAAGTAGTGAGGGGAGCCGGAGAGAGTGAATCAAGGCCCCCGTTGTGGTGGCTGACGTGGGCCCTTGGGCTTCAGAAGGTTACCAAGCCTACGCAGGTTCTCTCACTCCTGTCTTCCAGGACACAGTGGTGGCTCTCCAGGCCTTGTCCAGATACGGAGCAGCCACCTTCACCAGGACTGGGAAGCCCACACAAGTGACCATCCAACATTCGGGAACACTTGTCGCCAAATTCCAAGTGGATGACGACAACCGCCTGTTACTACAGCAGACCTCACTGCCGAAGGTGCCTGAGGAATATACCATGACGGTGACAGGAGGAGGTTGTGTCTACCTCCAGGTGAGATTCTTGGTCCACATTAGCCATTAATCTCTGACTCGGCAGAGGAGAAGGCAAGTCAGAGAAAGAGTTGAGGAAATTGGGAGAAGAAGAAACACAGATTTTTGTCTTTGATATTCCACAGACATCCCTGAAATACAATATTCTGCCAGAAAAGGCAGAGTTCCCATTTGCTTTGGAGGTACAGACTCTGCCCCAAAGTTGTGATGGACCCAAAGCCCACACCAGCTTCCAGATCTCACTGAAGGTCAGGTAAGACCTCTGCCTGAATCATCTAATTCTGTTTATAACAACTAGTCCTCTTACTGGAGTTTGCCATTAAGCTGAGCAGCATGTCCATAAATATCTGCACTACGTTTATTGAAAAAGCAGTGTGTCCTCGGGTTCATACAGAATTTCTCTGTGGTGGGGTATATATTCATGGTACGTCCTGTCTCCAGGATCTATGCTTGTTGAACCTCGTTATTTAAAGGTTAATTCCCCTCAATAACAGCTAAAAACAGAGAACATTCATCCTTGCCTCTGACCTGAATTCCTGATTTAATACTAATGTCATAGATCCATTCTTGGATTTCATTCTATTACAGAATATAAAATGTATATTCCATGTATAATGTACATGTATGTATATGTACATGTAATATAGAATATTGTAATATTGTAATAGAATATAAATACTGACCATTTCAGCAAGGATGCACCATAAAATGATAAGATCAGTCGACCAATAAGCCAATCTCATTTTATAGTTGTGTTCTAACATAATTTATTAGGTCTTACATTTGTGGACTTTATATTTTACAAGTTTTATGCACTTTTAATAAGGCTATAATGGTAGACCTTTTGATATTTGATATCATCCTTGCTCTATCCAGGGCAGATATGGAGAATTCCTGAAAAGCATGAATAGAAGGAAGTAGTGACTCTCTAATTAGAATTCCTACTGGCAATAAATAAATCTCAGATTCTATACAAAATAATCAATTTGGGAGAAAATTAGATATATATATACAGCACTATTCAGATGGCTCCAGGGCTAACAAAAAATGTATCTGTCCACAAGAATATTCTAACCTGGGTGGGGATACTATTCAGGAAAAAAAGTTAAAGTACATGTCACAAATAACTGGCAGAGATTAGAGGTCTCAGACCCAGCTCTGCATCACATGCTTTCTCAAACTGCACCGCCTCGAGTCCACACATGTGAAGTCCTGACTCATCAGGTCTAGGGTACAGCCTGCTCTTTGTGGTTTCAACACATTCCCTGGAGATTGTAATGCTTCCGCTTGGGGAGGACATTTAGGAAGCCCTCCATGTACCTTTGAGGGCAGTGAGGGCTTGCTCTGGGCATAGAAAAGGAGAATACTTAGTAACACAGAAAACTTTAACTCCTTTCTTCCCTGAATCTTCAGTTACACCGGGAGTCGTCCCGCCTCCAACATGGTGATTATTGACGTGAAGATGGTGTCCGGCTTCATTCCCCTGAAACCAACAGTGAGAATGGTAGGTCTAGCGTATGTCCAGGAGGCTCTATTTTATTTAATGTTTTAGGTGTCTCCGGACTAAGAAAATATTAGAATCTTTTCAGTCACTTCTATGAAACGTCAAAAAAATACTTTCTCCAAAGTCAGAAATAGAATTTAACATGTTTGTATACAGGTTTTTTGGTGTGTGTGGGCTTGCTCATTAAGCTTTGTTTTAGGGGGTCTCAAAATTCTCTGACAAATTTTTTGGTCAAGTTTCTCCCATTAAAAAGTACTTGTTTTTAAAACTAATAAGTTAAAACTCACACACACACACACACACACACACACACATACGCATATATACACAAATGAATGATCCACAAAACATTCTCTCTTCCCTCCGAAGGTTTTCTGGGGCATTTTTATCATTAGCCAGTCTTCCTTTTAAACTTAAGTGGCCAATTGAGACACACATTACTGTAACCATTCTTCTACAGCTGGTTAGGACTGGGGTGGAGGGCATTAGGGATAATATTCATTGAGCCTCCTGAACTTTCCGTGCAGACTTGGTGACCTTGCCAGCTCCAGCAGGCTTCCCGTCACTGCTTTGATGACACCCACAGAGACTGTCTGTTTCATGTTACAAACAGCTCCCTTCCAAGAGCCACATCTACTAGAAGAAGAATGTCAGCAAGCTCCTGCTTTCATGGAGCTTAGACACTTAAGAAGATAAAGCTTGGGCTCCTGGCTGGCTCAGTCAGAAGAGCATGAAACTCTGGAACCTCAGGGTCATGAGCTTAAGCCACATTTTGGGTGTAGAGGGTTACTTAAATAAATAAAACTTAAAAAAAAAAAAAAAAAAGAAGAAGATAAAGCTTATGCACCAATGGAAAAAAATACAAAAATGACCAATAGATAAAAATGACCAATAAATATAAACTCTAATTATTACAGAAGTTCAGAGAAAAATGAGATTGCTATAAGAGCAAGCAAAAAGAAAAGTTTTAAGAGAAACCCTCCTTCTTGAAGGAATAGAATATACATTGAACATCGAAATACAGAAAGTTCCCAAGTTTAGGATACTTATTTCACTTCTCTTCAGATATATCAACTTTACACATAGGTCATGTGTCCTAATATCAAACCCTGCATCCCAATTATCTCTCATTTTTAATTTAAAAACATTATCATCTTCACTTACAAAAATCCCTTGAAGAAACTTTACCCTCAGGCTTAATTTGGTAATAAAAATTCTTCGTTTCTCTGGTTTTCCCAGAGGCTTCACCTGTTTATTAACATTTGTGATGTATTAATTTTCTTCAGCTTGAAAGATCAAACCATGTGAGCCGAACAGAAGTCAACAATAACCATGTTTTGATTTATCTGGATAAGGTGAGAGTCCTGCCAATCTAATTGCAAAAAAAAATATAGGCAATAATCTCTCGAAGGGAGATATACTAATCCTATCTAAGGAAAGTGAATGAAGGCATTTTGGAGACATCGCCTCCATGGCAAAAGTTTGAGCATTCTAATATTAATTCCAGTAAATACTCTCCTCTTCTTTATTTGCAATTCATGTAAGACTGTGAGAAAAAATGACTATTATAATATGAGGATATGAATACTTCTTGACCTCATAAACAAAAAATTTCTCTGCACAATGTGTTTATGTCCATAACCTGTTTGGAAGATATCAAGTAATGTAAGAAAGAAACCCATTGGTTTCTTCCTTATATTATTGTATCAACATCAACATAATTGATGTTATACATTACATATTACATATATCATACCTCAGATATATCAATTATATAATTCACATCTCAATTATTATGTCAACAGTATAAAACGAGGAAATACTGACCATTTTAGCAAGGATACACCATAAAATGATAAGATCAGTCAACCAATAAGCCAATCTCATTTTATAGTTCTGTGTTCTAACATAATTTATTCATTCTTATATTTATGGACATTATATTTTACAAGTTTTGTGGAATTGTAATAAGGCTGTAATGATAGATCTTTTATATGACTTGTTAAGCCAACACAGTATTTCTACAAGATAGAGAAGTAAAACTATACCAAATCTCTGGATATGGAAAAATGAATGTCGCCATTCACCCAACAAAATCATGTACCATTCACCCTTTACAAAGAGCCCATGGACCAGTATTGATCAGAGTATATGAATTGTTGGGGTTATTTAAGCAAAATTTAGGGATATTTTCATTCACCCTGGGAGCTTTCTGTGCCACTTAAGGACACTGTTAGTCGATAAAAAGTTTTTCTCTCCAAAAGTAGATGACTAATTAAACTCCTTCAAAGAAGAGAGAAGAAAGCTTGTAATTCCCTTTTGCTTTCTAGGTGACAAATCAGACACTCAGCATGTCCTTCACGGTTCTACAAGATGTCCCAGTAATAGAGCTGAAGCCAGCCATAGTGAAAGTCTATGATTACTATGAGACAGGTGAGTGTGAAAAACTTTGACTTAGAAACTAAATTTCTGGTCACAAAAATTTAGATTTGAGAAATGTGTGGGGGCAACTTATTACACTGTTCTTTAATTTTGTCCCCATCAAATCTGACTCTTCTCTGTCTTCTATACATGTTATAGAAACTATCTATCATACAAATACATCAACTATGAACACAGACCACCTGTAGGATATTTAGTTTCCTTTTCTTCAGATAAATCAACTGCAAAACAATGTGAGATCATAGAACATTTCAGCATGACCCTGAGGAAAGAAATATACTGTATTTGAAGAGTTAACATATAAAACAGCAAGCAATGTATGAAATGGATGATGCTGATGTTTCTGATATAATTCTTCCCATAATAAAATATTTTTAACTGACCTGTATTCCATAAATCTTTCCCTCTCACTTCACCTAATGGTTTTGTTTTCATTCAGATGAGTTTGCAATTGCTGAGTATGATGCTCCTTGCAGCAAAGGTAAGTAATACACTTTCCTTCCAAATGCAATCAGAACCCCTTGGCTTGTCTCTTAAATCCCTTCATAAAATTCTGGCTAACTATTTTTCATAGACATCACTCACAGTGCAACTTATTATAGAAAAATGCATTTATTGGGAAAGGGCCACTGATAGTCAAACTTCACATAGTTCATAGGATTATTTGTTGGATACATATAAGTAATAAATCTCACTTCCCACTATACCAATCAGGCCTCCTTAGACAGTATGCTACCCAGATTTGAGGGATGGAAGAGTCACTACTCAGGAAGCCCGAGTCCATCTTGATTCTCTCTTCTTTCCACTATCACAGATCAAGGAAATGCCTGAAGATCACCAACAACAAGGAAAACCGCTTTGCTGGGGTCCCTGTTCCATGGACTGAGGTCTCTGTAGAAGAAAAGAATTTTTGTGATCTATGAAGATTTGAAATAAACCTTTTTTTCTGGTCGATCTTTATCACTGTTTCCTCATTCATTCAATAAACATTTATTACGTTTCCATATAATTCCCGGTAGATTCCTGGGGTTAAAAATTCACAGCAATCAAGGGTTGAGGGACTTCAGAAAATGAGAACTATTACAGCAATGTTGGTCTGAGCAGCCTTCATTAGGGGTTGCAGAGAAAGTATTGGATTATGCCCTAGGACAGTGTGAAGGGTGTTTAGCTACAGGAATACCCTAAGAAAAAGTCAGCATGCATTTTAGGACTAGAAAAGAATTTCCACATTAAAGGGAAATAATGAAATACTGTTGGATAAGTTACATTGAGAGACATCATCATTAGTTGGAACTTTACCTGAACAGGGGTTACATCTCCTCAGAACCAAATCTGCCATTGACTGATACAAGTGATTTGTCAGTTAACTGTGGGTCTCAGGTTCAATAAAGGAAGACAGATGGAAAATGCTGAAAGGGTGACACGTTAGAAGCAGCTCTCTTAGAAGCGCCTGAGTGGCTCGGAGAGTTGAGTGCGGGACTCTTGATTTTGGCTCAGGTCATGATCTTAGTGTCATGGGATCGAGCCCCACATGGGACTCTCTCCCTCTCTCCCTCTCCCACAGCCCCTCCCCCCGACTCTCTCTCTCTCAAAAGAAAGTGAGCTCTCTTAGAAGAAAGGGTATATAGGACTCAAAAGCCCAAATAAGTATGTTATATTGGAGTTTGTTTGTTTGTTTGTTTGTTTTTTTCCCAGAACATCAAGACAGGATCAAAGGATAGTTGTAAACTCAAGGAGGAATTCAGAGGCAGAAATCACTGTAGAGGGGTGCCTGGATGGCTCAGTGGGTTAGAGCCTCTGCCTTCAGCTCAGGTCATGATCCCACGGTCCAGGGATCGAGCTCCGAGCTCTGCTCGGCGGGAAGCCTGCTTCCTCCTCTCTCTCTGCCTGCTTCTCTGCCTACTTGTGATCTCCCTCTGTCAAATAAATAAATAAAATCTTAAAAAAAAAAAAAAAAAGAGGGACGCCTGGGTGGCTTAGTGGGTTAAGCCGCTGCCTTTGGCTCAGGTCATGACTCAGAGTCCTGGGATGAGTCCCGCATCAGGTTTCTTGATCGGCAGGGAACCTGCTTCTCTCGATGCCTCTGCCTGCCTGTGTGTACTCGCTTGCTCTCTCTCTCTCTCTCTGGCAAATAAATAAAATCTTAGAAAGAGAGAGAGAGAGAAAGAAAGGAAGGAAGGAAGATCAGTGTCCCCAGAATACCCAGTCTCTACATTTTCTTTGTGGTAAGTATTGAAAGCATTTATTTATGGGTGGAGGGACAGAAGCCTCAGGAGTTCACACAGATCTCTGGAGTTGTCCTAGGAGTCCTTGTCTTCATTTGAATTAGTTTGACTGAATTTGGATGGTATCAGCTAAGAACTCTCAAGGACTTTGAAGTTCAAGCGTTCTTAGCTCTATCCCTGGACTGGGCAAAAGTAAAAGATAAAAGCTATCACTGAATTCCACACATTCAGGCACCCCCTGCCCCACTTGACTCCCAGATCACTTGCCCAGCTGCAGTAGCACAGCCGAGACCCCACACAAAAAATTCACGGCGATGACGAGGCATAAGATTTATTCAGCACAAACTCAATAACCAGGGCCAATCTAAAATCCTTCCAAAAACAAAGGGAAGAAATGATTATCCTAATGGTAAAGTGGTCAGGGACTGGGTTTCCCTCTTCTGCGAATCCTCTTCCTTCCACATTTTACATTATTTGCAGTGTCATATGGTAGGGAAAAAGCATATGTTTTCACAGATGTGGAAAATGGAATGGACTCAAAATTCAACTCTGCTACTTAGCACCTATGGAATCTTACCCACACTTAACTCCTCTCAAAACTCAGTTTTCTCATCCGTAAAGAAGGAAATCATTGTCACCCTTCACAGGTGTGTGTGTGAGGGTGCAAAGACATCCACTGGAAGATGTTATTTATCTGACAGAGACACAGAGAGAGAGGGAACACTGTCGAGGCAAAGAAAAACAAGGCTGTACCCACCTCGAGTCTAGCCCTGACATAAGTACAGCCATCTTGACAAAACAAAAGCTGGCACTTTGTACCCCCTTTCCACCCACTCCCCTCCCCTCGGTAGTATGCGTGACACCCTCAGCCACCCGGGGCTGCCCTAAAAGAAAAACAAATAGTGAACTTGCAGAGATCACAATCCTGCAAGACAGGAGTCTCCCTTGGTTTACAAATGTCCTCTAATGTCACCCTCCCCACCATAAAACTGAAGGAAGCTCACGCAGAAGGAAATGGAAATAAAGTTAAATTTCTTCTAAACCCAAATCTCACTAACAAGGACACTTGATAGGAGAAATATGAAACTTTATCTCTAAACCTCCAAGACAGTGTTGAGAATCATTCCCCAACATATGGCCCACTGATATACATCTAAAGGGTCTCACGAGAAGATTTTCAGTAATAACCTTTCTCCCAACAATAGCTAGCCCTGCAAGGTCCTGGAGACCTTGCTTCCAAAATTCCTTAGAGACTTACAACAGCCCCTTTGTCCTCACCCACTGCCGAGTCCACCCCTACTCAGCCTTTAAAAACTCCGACTGTAATCTTGTTCGGGGTCCAAGTCCCTCCTCCGCTGTGTCGGGTATACTTGGGCCCAAGCTTAAGCTTGCTGAATAAACCCTTGTATGTTTACATCGGTGTTGGCTCCTTGGCGGTGTCTTGGACGTGAAAACTCAGGCATAACAAACACAAGCAGGAGAGGGAGAGGGAGAAGCAGGCTTCCCGCCTAGTAAGGAGCCCAATGCAGAACTCGATGCCAGGAGCTGAGCGGAAGGCAGATGCACAACTAACTCAGTCATCCAGGCGCCCCAATTAAACAATGTTTTAAAGCCTGCCAGTAATAACATGATCTGTCCAACAGAAATCCATTCAGAAATAGGAATGCTCAAGGTTGTTTCTGAACAATAATAACAATGCACTGGAAAGCAATTAACCACAAAAAAGCAAATGTGAAATGGCTTACCATTTTAAAAATTACATTTTGAAGTCCAATCATTTTCTCCAGTTTCCTGTGCACAGAGTTAATAGAAATCTGAGGCTTTAAAAATATACTGGAAAATGCAAGTAATTGGGTCAATGCCCTTGTATTTGATGAAGTTCAGAACCTAGGTGAGGTTCGGTGGGCTGAGGTCCAGAGCCGATGACCAAGAAACAATTCTTGAGACATCTTTGGTGCAAAATGGTGGTTTATTAAAGCACGGAGACAGGACCCATGGGCAGGAAGAGCTGCTGCCCCAGGGTTGTTGAGGAATGGCAGGTTAAGTACCCTGCAGTTGGGGGAAGGTGAGGGAAAGGGAGGTTTCAATGGAGTTTTCATATGCTAAAGAGGGCCTACAAGGTACCAAGATACCTGAGGCCTTGCCCTTGATCAATGTCCTCTTTAGGCCAGCCATTAACATTAAGATAGTTGGGAGACTTTTTGGTGGGATGTCATAATCCTGCTATCAATCGTCTTTGTTAGTGAGATTTAGGATATTTGTAAACCAAGGAAGACTCCTGTCTTGCAGGATTGTGATCCCTGCAAGTTAACTATTTGTTTCTCACTTATAGCAGTCAGGGGTACCTGAGGAATGTCACACACATTAGGGGAGGGGAGTGGGTGGAGAGGGGGTGCAAGGTGCCAGCTTTTGCTTTGTCCTCAGCCAGCTTCCTGCGCCCTCATCATATTCATTGTGCTGGGCAGAGAAGGCAGTGGGAGAGGACAAGGTAGGAGGAGGGCATGCATCAGGCCTAAGCCTGAGGGGCTCCTGCAATGGTTAATGAAATATGACACCAAAGACACAAATAGTAAGAGAAAATATAATAAACAGAACTTCGTTAAAATTAGAAACTTCATGCATCAACAGACACTTTCATTTTATTTTTTTTTTAAGATTTTATGTATTTATTTGACAGAGATCACAAGTAGGCAGAGAGGCAGGCAGAGAGAGAGGAAGGGGGAAGCAGGCTCCCCCAACGGATACTTTCAAAGAGTGAAGAACGGCCCACACAATGGAGGACAAGATTTGCAAATCACTTATCTGATAGGAGTATGACATCCAGAATATAGATAGAACTATACATCAACAACAAAAACAGAACCCAGTTTAAAAACATCAAAGTTGGGACACCTGGGATCGAGTCCCACATCAGGCTCCTCAGTCAGCGGGGAGCCTGCTTCTCCCTGTGCCTCTGCCTGCCTCTCTGCCTGCCTGTGCACGCTCTCTCTCTCTTTCTCTCTGACAGATGAATAAACATAAAATCTTTATCAATAAATAAATAAAAATGTCAAAGCACTTGAATAGAGATTTCTCCAAAGAAGATACAAAATGGCAAATACATACACAACAGACACTCAATACCATTAGCCATCAAGGAAATGTAAATCAAAACTACAATGAGATACCTCCTTAAGCCTACTAGGATGAGTAATTAAAAAAAAAAAAAAAGGAAAGTAACAGTCGTTGCCCAGGATGTAGAGAAATTTTAACCCTTATATATTGCTCCTAAGAAGGTAAAATCCATAGCCACTAGGAAAACACTTAGTGATTCCTCAAAAGATTAAACACTGAATTACTGTATGATTCAACAACTCCACTCCTAAGGACCAACTCACCCCAAAGATCTGAAAAAAGCAGCTCAAACAGATATTTGTACACCACTGTTCACAGCAGCATTGTTCACAATAAGGTAGAAGTCGAGTGTCCATCAGCAGATGAATGGAAAAATAAAATGTGCTGTATACTTGGGCTGGAATATTATTCAGCCATAAAAAGAATGAAGTTCTGATACACACTGCAACTGCAGGAAACTTGAAGACATTATGCCAAGTGAAGTGAGCCAGACACACAAGGACAAAAACACTGTCTGATTCCACTTGTATGAAGTTATCTAGAATAGGCAAATTCATAGACAAGAGGTAGATTAGGGGCTACTGGGGGCAGGTGGAAGATGCAGGGCGGCTATTACTTAGTGAGTAGAGAGTTTGTCTTATGTCTTAGGAATGATGAAAAGGCTTCTTTAGGGTAGACTATGCAGTTAGACTGGGTGGCTCAGTCATTAAGCGTCTGCCTTTGGCTCAGGTCATGATCCCAGGGCCCTGGGATCAAACCCTGAATAGGGCTCCCTGCTCAGCGGGAAGCCTGCTTCTCTCTTTCCCACTCCCCCTGCTTATGTTCCCTCGCTGGCTGTCTGTCTCTGTCAAATAAATAAATAAAATCTTTAAAGGAAAAAAAGAAAAGAAAAGGCTTCTTCAGAACTAGTAGGGATGGTTGTACAACATTGCGTATGTAATTAATGCCACTGGGTTGTACATTTAAACAATGGTTAAAATGGCAAATTTTATACTGACATTTTTTTCCACCAATTTTTGAAAAACAAAAAAATAGAAACCACAATTTGGATATTGAAATGTAATAAAATGTAGTATTGCACAATAGAACACTATAGGGCAGCTAAAATGAAT
>NW_026740236.1:0-11303 GCF_022355385.1 Mustela nigripes | reverse complement strand
AGGACAGAAGTCAACTGAAGATGTGATATCCTTGAACACATGAGAGCAGATGGAAAATCATGAGCGAGTGGAAGGGACTGGCTTTAACTAGGACTGTGGAAAGTTCACTCATAATAATGAAAAACAGGGGTTGCCTTTACAGCTCAGTTAGTTAAGCATCTGACTCTTTGTTTGCCTCAGGTTCTGATCTCAGGTTCTGAGAGTGGGGAGTCTGCGTAAGATTCTCTCTCTCCCCCTCTCTTTGCCCCTCTCCCTGTTCTTGCTTGCTGTCTTTCTAAAATAAGTAAATAAAGCTTAAAAAAAATAATAATGAAAAACAGAGTATGTGGGCACAGAGCAAGCAGGAGATGGAAGGATGTGGTGGCAGAAACACGCTGAAATATCTTCTGGGGGCTTTTAATATTCCAGTAAAATAGGAAAAAATATCTTAGCAGAGTGAGAATAGGGGCAAGGCCAGGGGAAGAAACTGAGGAGAAAGAAGGAAGAAGAAAATAGTGCCTGGGAATTGCGTGAGGGGAGGACTAGAGGAGTAGAGGAATGAAATGAAATGAAGTATGGTTGTAGGTTGCATGCAGTGTGGTTGCCAGAGAGTATCAGTGTGAATTAAAAGTGAGACCAGTCAGCAAAAGGGTGTTTTTCTTTCTCCGGATCTGTTGAGCCATACAAGGAAAGACTCTGATAAACTTATAGTTGCCTTTAACCAGGGCTGGGATTAAGAAAATGTGAAAACTAGGGGCGCCTGGGTGGCTCAGTGGGTTAAGCCGCTGCCTTCGGCTTAGGTCATGATCTCAGGGTCCTGGGATGGAGTCCCACATCAGGCTCTCTGCTCAGCGGGAAGCCTGCTTCCTCCTCTCTCTCTGTCTGCCTCTCTGCCTACTTGTGATCTCTGTCTCTCTCTCTGTTCAATAAATAAATAAAATATTTTTAAAAATAAATTAATTAATTAATTTAAAAAAAAAGAAAATGTGAAAACTCTTCCAATTTTGTGAAAAAGACAGACAAAATATTTTTTTTTAAGGCTTTTATTTACTTATATGTTAGAGAGAGATAACATGAGAGAGGGAACACAAGCAGGGGAGCAGGAGAGGGAGAAGGAGGCTTCCTGCCGACCAAGGAGCCCGATGCAGAGCTGGATCCCAGGACCCTGGGATCATGACCAGAGCCGAAGGCAGACGCTTAACAACTGAGCCATCCAGAGAGCATAAGTATAACATTGACATAGGGAAAGAAAACAACAACAACAACACATGTAAAGGAAATTTACAAATGGGTATAGTTTTCCCAGCAATTTTTATTTTCTTAGATATTCTCTAAGGTTTTTTGCAAAAATCAATGTCCACCCAGTCTAACTTAAGTAAGCTAGTATTCAAGACTATCCCATATAACCAAAGGCAGGAATGAGGGCCAGGTTTGACAAGAAATTTAAATCTGAAAGCAAGAAAACAAGATAATTCCCTTTGTCCCTTCTCTCTCTGAGAACACCATCTCTTATGTTTGCTTCCTTCTGGATATGTGCACCATTCCCTTGACCTGTTTGTAGATTAATCAGCACACAAGACCCTAACATGGCTGCTCTTGTTCTGGCTCACAGTTCTGGAAACCACATCACCTCACTACTGTCTTTGTCTTTCTCAGACAAAAGTTACAAGAGGCAAAGTGATTGGCTCAGCTTGAATCAGGGCTCTTTGTTTGGTTCAGTCAGTTGGAATCAGGAGTGGAAAGGCCAAAAGGTCAAAACACAGCAACCCTCTAACTTCTTTCCTTCAGCCAAATGTTATGGAGAGAGGCAACTCCAATGAAACCAGCCAAGCAGGACCTCAAACAGAACTTTTTTAAAAAAGCAGGTATCACTTTTGTAATAAGAACAAGTATTTTTGGTTTTTTAAGAATAACTAAATTTAAATATTGATAAAGAAGAGATGAAAGGGGAAAATAGCAAAATGTTAAAAAAAAAAAAAGACTTAGTTTCCCCTTGCTTCTCAAATATTCCTTCTCTGTTTCAGGTAGATGTTTCATCATGGGAATTTCTAAAAAGCTTCTGTTGAGTGCCTATTAAATGCACAAGGCACCATGGCCTTCACTGCACAGAATGAGTCTGACAGGCATAAAATCATATTTAACAGTAAAATTTACATTTTTGAAGAAAACGTTGAGAAGGTAAAATGTAACCCTAACTGCAAAATGGAACTATTGACAATATCAAACATTCTTAAGAGTCCCTCCCTTCTTCAGTAAATGCCTTGGGAATATTTCTTGCATGTTATTAGAGTTGAAAGTTAGATTGGAGGTAAAAACAGCAGGATAAAATTGAGAATGAAATAAGTCTACTAGTGACATACTCTTTTTTTCTTTTTTTTTTTTTTTGACTGCTACATTCAACATATATTTCACTTTTTTTATAATTTTTTATAAACATATAATATATTTTTATCCCCAGGGGTACAGGTCTGTGAATCTCCAGGTTTACACACTTCACAGCACTCACCATAGCACATACCCTCCCCAATGTCCATAACCCCACCCCCTTCGCCCAAACCCCCTCCCCCCAGCAACCCTCAGTTTGTTTGTGACATTCGCTTTTAAGATTATTTTCAGTTGCACCAACTGTATACACATTTGTGTACTTTAAAACTCAAGTACATACCGAAGCATATAGAGGTGAAAGAAAGCTTCTTTGGTCTTGCCTCTGTCACCCCCGAGTACCCCCAAATCCGGGACTTTACAGAGGAAAACACACTTAACAGTTTGGACTGTACCCAAGTTAGTTTTATTTGTTATTTTGTTCTTAAAGCCTTTTTAAATATTTTTTCTCATTGTTAAATGTGCCTTTCTTTCATAAGGCTAATGACTTCCTGCCAGTGTGTATGATAAGTTATATACCACAATAGCCTTGCATCCATTTTTAATAGTATCCCAAAGATCTTATCTCTTACGGCTCTCATATTTCACCTGTTTTTTGAAAACAGACATTTTATGGACTGGTGAAGCAATCATTTAGAAACATACATCTCTGAAGCCATAATCATTTTATAATTTGTTCTGCCTCACAACAACCACAGCCAGCCTTCCAAAGGACAATCCTTTAAGGCAAATCTCTAACATTAAAGCAGCTTACAGCGATTTCAGATAATGGGAGCTGTCCAGTCTGTGATGTGCTCAGTCTCCACCATTCACGGAGGATCTGCTGTACTAATAAATGACTTGAAAATGAACTCTGCACTAGAAATTCAGCAGGGAATGACAGAAATAAATGAACTAACAAAGTTTATTGGAAACTTCGTTCTGAAGATCAGAGGATATAGTAAACACAATACCAAATGTGTATTTTTTTAAAGAGTATACCATATTCTTATGAGATTCTAATATAAAATTTATGGTACTACGCCTTCAAAAGAACTGATTAAAGATAGCTCAGTCAAAATCTGCCTTGTAGATTTCTCTAAATTTCTGAAATAATAATTAATATGCAATAAAGGGGGGAAAAATCTCTACAGAGTTCCCTTAAAAAAATTAGAACTCCCCACAACATGAATCCATAGGCCTTGTTGTGAGTCACATTTGTATAGAAAGACTTTATCACGTAGGACCTGTGTTACTTAATGTTTATTTCACAAGTGCTATTATTATATATATATAATACGGGCATTGCCACGTGCCAGTCCATCACTGATTCCAATTCAATTCCAACTAGTAGTAGACGATTCCCATGTTATGGCAAGACTCCACTCCAAGGGTCTGTCTCACCTCTCACCTTTTCTACCTCAGGATGGAGGATGCTCAGGGAGGAATGTGGGTGTGACTAAGTATATTCAACAAGATGTTTAATTATATGTCACAGACACAATTTAGGCTGATACCAGCAAAAAAAGTTTTCACTGAAAAATAAAGGAGGCTCCAAAACCTGGTTCAAAGAACCACACTTAAAGAGTCTGCACAGCATGACTGTGGGTTGTCCACAAAAATGGCTCCAACATTCCCGTCCCTATATCCTTGTCCCTTTGACAATGGGACTTTGGAGCTCCTCCCAATAAGAGATAGAGTATATGTCTTAACCTCTTGATTCTGGGCTGGCCAACAGAAGCAGAAGAAGTAATTACATCAGTTCTAAATGTCAGCTTCACAAGGCCACTCCCGCTTAGAGCTGTATGGTGCAGTCATGGGAATAAGCCTAGGCTGGCTCCTGAGTGACGGGGACACAGAGCCCAGGTGTCTCCATAACCTCAGCTGACTGTCACCCACATCACCGAAACAGAGCTGTCTCACTGACCAGAAGCAGCTTGCAGATATGAGTGGGCTCAGAGCTAGCCAGTTAAACCCGGTCCAAACTGACGATTCCAGAGACTACGGAACTCAATAACCTATCAAGTTTTGAGACAGCTTGTTCAAAGCTTGACCTGGAGACTAGCTGAAGAGGGAAGGAAGGAATTCATTCCGTAGGAGCTGCAGCAGTGAGGATGAGGGTCCAGTGTGAACTGAACTCTGATCAGTGCAGAGTGGACTAGGAATTTTAAAGGAAAATGAGGGAAGAAACAGGAGGAACAAGAAAAGATCAGGTTTGTTAACTGGAGTCTATTTGGTGGAGAAGGAAATTTCTTGTAACTTTTTGCAAGAAGGCAGTCTTGTAAGTTACAGCTGAGCACCCTCCAACCTGGCAGGGAGAAAAGTTGATTTCCTGACTGTTTGCATTTCAAAGAGATGACTTTCTGGTCAGAGAACTGTCTTCTTGGTGGCAGAAGAGCTACGGCTCAGGGGGAGAAGAAAGGATTCACGACTACAAGCTTTCTAAAGGAAGTGCTCTATGAGAGGCGGTTCAGAAACCTATCTACTTATTACCAGGTTTGGGCTGAAACAAACAGTAGTTTGTCAGGCAGTCTTGACTATCTCAGGCAGGCACACCAAGGGGTAAGTGTTATCCCACGGACGTGGCCTTGAGTTAAAAATGTTAGCGTTTGTTCAAGTCTTTTAGTGTGCATGGTAGCGGGGGGCGAGGAAGTAGACAACATCATCTGTCCCTACCGTCTGCTGGTTTTATAGGCTAAAGTTGAGAAACTAGATGAAAAGAGAACTCAGAGGAGCCTGCTTAAACTTTAATCAAGAAGAGAGTCTCTGTTACTTGTCACTTAGTTTTAGGGTGGTTTCTTATATAACAAAATCTAAATAATATAAAATGGAAGCCATGGGACTGGTCCAGTAGAAATTCTACCACCTCCTCCTCCAGACCTAGAAACTGCAGCTTGTACTGCTGGACACAAGCATTGTCCCCTAGTGACCATGAAAAGTACGTGCAGTCGAGTGGCCAACTTTTGATTTCAGCTCAGGTCATGATCTCAAGGTCGTGAGATGGAGGCCCGTGTCAGGCTCCATGCTCAGTATGGAGTCCGCTTGAGACTCCCTCTCCCTCTCCCTCTGCCCCTTCCCCCTGCTCGCATTCACTCTCTCTCTCTAAAATGAATAAATATATCTTAAAAAAGGAAGGAAAGAAGAGGGGGAGTGGGAAGAAGGAAAGAAGGAAGGAAGGGAGGCAGGGAGGGAGATGCAGCTGAGGCCACCGCTGCTGGGGCCCACCAGAATGGATTCTGTGCCTCAGTATTTTTTGGTATCACTACCTTCAACTCAAAGCCTGTAGAAAGCACTGATGGAACCTAAGTCACGTGCCCACTGCTTCACATCCAGCCTCTACAACTGGATATGGGCTCTGTTTAATTAAATAAAAAATTCTCCAATGTAGGAAGTGTGTTCAGATCCTAGATCATCAAAACAGAAAACAGACCCTATCATATGTATCATACATAATATTTCACACCTCCACTGCCTTACGGATGCTGAAACTCAGACCTGAAACATATATTTATCCTTTTCTGTATGAATAATTCCTCTTCCTCTGCCCTGGGAAATCTCTGACTTCCCCCCCCCCCACCCTCCTTCCCCACCCTAGCTGAATATAAAGGGAGGATTTGAATATGACCCTCCATTCCAGGTGGGTAGCCTGGGGAGAGAGAAGAATGGAGAAAAGCATAGTGTTCTAGTGTGTTACATCAAGTCGGTATCCTAGCATCAGGGAAGAAATGGTAGCGTGGGTCTCTCTGCACAAAAAGACATCAGGCCCACAATTAGACATGGCTGGGTGTGACATCAGGGAAACGAAAAAAGAGGCTCCTACAACAGCTCTGATTCTACCTTTAAGCTCATCAGTGAGCAGTGGAAGATAAACTTTCCCTACTTCCCCAAGCAGGGCTCAGATGTTAGTTAAAGGAGAAGGCCAAGGGCCAAATTACTTGAATTTGTAACCCAAAGGCCTGTGTAAATCATGCAAAGGAGGCCTTTCAATTGAGGAGAGTTCACAAGGTGGCCTTTGGAAGAGTGCCAAATACCAGGACCACTAGAAAGCTGACACCCTCCCTCCTGGACCTTCTCTCCCAACTTCCACTCTGTCATTACCATAAATAAACCTTGGGCCAGGAGTGTCACCCTTAAGAAGAGGAGGAAAAGGTAAAATCCAGGAATGACATGATCTTAAACTTGAACTGACTGAGAAAGCATGACAGAGTTTAAGTTCACCTAGAAATGCCAACATATAGTTTCATAGCATCAGGAAAACCGGAGCACACAGTAGAAACTGAGCTCAATTGTCAGAAAATAAAATGTTACCTGTTCTGCTTGTATGACTTTAGGGCTTATGAAAATTATATTTACAATAGGTATAAAGCTGTTTAGTGTATTCTTAAGAGGATTAAGAGCTCTCTGGGGGGAACTACACTGTATTTTATTTAAAAAATAATAAATCATTGACTGAAGTGTTTCAACACTAAATTGAAAATAACAAAGTGAATTGCTATTTTCCTCCAGCCTGGCCTTCTCTCTGAGGCATGCTCTGACTCTAATGTAATGCTGGGTGGAGGTCCAAAGTGATAAGGGTTTCTAAGCGATATTCTTCAGTACAGGGCATTCCAAAGATTTCCAGTCCATTCGTGGGTCAGTTGAAGTCCAGAGGACTCCAAAAAGGTGCATTAGGTACCAAAACTGGCCTGATAGTTAAGACAAACCCTAGAGCACTGGTTCTCGGTGGGTAAAGTAGAGAGAAGCAGCCGGTCATTGGCGATGGGAGGCTGCTCCCCATGGGAAAGTTGACACTGTCTGGAGATGGTTTTATTGTCACATCTGAAGGTGGCGCTACTGGCACCACCTCTGGTAGAAGTCAGAGATGCTGCTAAATGTTATGCAATGGACAGACAGCCCTCAGTAACAGCAGTCAACAGCCCAAAGTGTCAATAATGCTATGGTTGAAAAACCTGCTCTAGAGGTGAGTTAGAAGCTTAACCACTTGCTGGATTCCAAGAGCCTCCTAAAGTGTCTTTCAAAGACACTTTGAATTTTGATAAATCCAATTATTCAATTGTTTCTTTTATGGTTAGTGATTTCTAGAAGAAATCTTTATCTACCTCAAGATCACAAAGACAGCCCTGAGTTTCATTCTTCCAAGGGCTTTACACACACTGGCACGGCTAAAAATAAAGGCTGACGACACTGAATGCAAGAAAGGACATGGAGCAACCAGATCTCTCATAAACTCCTGCTGAGCATGCAAAATAGTACAACATTTTGGACACTTGCTTGGGAGGTTGTTATGATGGTACTCATACTTCTAATCTGTGACGTAGCAATTCCACTCCAAGTATTTACTTGAACAAGTGCTGCAACTAGTAACATAGATGAAGCACAAAAACATGGTGAACAAAAGCAGCCAGACACAGGACAGCATTTGCTTCATGTCCCATGTAGACAAAATTCAAAACAGGTAAATCTATTTGATGTAGATAGAAATTAGAATAATAGTTGCCTTATGGTGGAGGGAAAGGAAAGAGAATGACCAGGAATGTGTACAAGGGAATTTTCTAAGGTAATAGATGCTTTACACCCTGACAATGGTGCGGACTACATGGACATACCGATTCATTAATGAATTGTGCACTTAAGATGGGTGCATTTCACTACACATAAGCTATGCCTCACAAAATGTGCACCATACTGCATTTTAGAAGGATCAGTATAAATTTGTCCTAAATGTGCAGAGCTGAGAGAGATACATGCATTTTATGGCATTTTGGTATTACAAGTCACAAGCTTTCTGCTGGAAAATGTTAAACTGAGAGAAGTTCTCTCATATTTTTCCCATATGCCTGGAAAGATCTGTCCTTGATTGTGCCCTTTTAGATGCAAGTAGAAAGTCAGTTGATGTGCTGGAAGTGCTTACATTCTGGATCACAACATTTTGTAATGTGGGGATCTCAACAGTGGGGCTGTGTTCTCCCCGTTAGATCTGTACTACTGACATGTGAAAAGTTAATTCTAACTACTGTTGTAAATACAGAACATGGTTTAATAAGATTTTATTTGTAAAATAGCGAAGTTGAAAAATATTTCCCTAGCTATAGAATTAAATGTAATCCACTCCATCTTCTCAAGGACCAGAGAAAGCATATCACTCCACAAGTGAGGGATATCCAGCCTAGTCTTAATAGTACAAAAGAGGCAGCATAACTGTGGGTAAAGCATTAACAAAACTTTTTGTCCTTTATGAACAAATCTGACCTTGGCTTAACTTTATAACACTGTTTCTCTGGAAACCGGAAAAAAGTAGAATGGAAGTGGTACTACTAAGCAATACTTCTTATAATAAAAATGGACAAATTGCATCTAGCGGGAGAGAAACTATATATGAACCATAAATACCTTGTGGGAAATCATAGCTTTAGGTTCCCTGAGTGTGATGATCCTCCTAATTTGACAGGCCCCTGCAGGGACTTGGGAATTTATGCCCCTTGATTGCTGTGAGGAACACTGCAAGACGTCTTACTGAAGAGGGGTGCTAAATGCTGCATTCTAGCAAGTTCCATTTCCTAGCCTGTATTCCTCTCAATGAATCTGATGCCAGGTATACTCTATGGAAGTCCTGTGAGTGAGAATTTTTAGAGACAACCCTCTTGGGCATGGCAATAGCTCAGTTCACAATACAGGATGCCATCTATGGAATAAATACGTCTTTCATGAGTACAGGAAATTCATTGCTTGTGGAAACACTCTCATCTCTATCCTATGGACACATCATTCTTCAATGCCACAATATACAGATGGCATTTTCTTCTATACAATAGTAGGGGTGTCATAAACATAAAATAATACCTGAAATACTTCAATCTCATTACAAGAAAATCATTATAAAAATCAAAATACACTTTTGGTTCAGGCATAGTTGCTAATTTTACTACCTCTGACATTTTTTTATATCCTCCCTTTGTATTTTCATCACAGGTACATATATAAGTGGTTCCTCTCTTTAAATAACAAATTTACATGTATCACAAATGACAATTATAATCTCTCTTCTACATTTGGCTAAATGCAGCTAGCTATTATACTTCACAAAGCAAAAGCAAACAAGGAAAACTGTCAAATACCATTAGAGAAGTCAAGGACTCCCAAGTAGACAGGAATAAAGAATGGAAATTCTGAAAAAACTCCAAAACAGAAATGAAAAATTTAAGGATTCTTCGATTTAAAGGTACTTAGTGTAAACTTTCAATTAATAAAGCAAACCAAGAGTACCTCCTGAACAGTTTCTGTGGGCACAGAAATTAATCTACCTATTAATTCTGTCATAAGTCAGTGTATTACCCTGAGTCACTACCTTTTCTTGAGTTTGCTATATAAGCTTTTTTTCTACATAAACATTTAATGAGCCTAACATAAAATGTAAGTCAGTGAACCTAATATTATGTAATGCACTTTGGAGAGATTAAGACTCATCCTAAGGATACATGCATTTGTCATTTGAATTTTAATTATGAAAAAGAGCTGGATACAGTCAACTTCCCTTACTGAGCTCTACGCATACAGCCCACATCCACATTTGGCACTTAATATTATCATTTGCACACTGAATGGCTTTGCAAAAAAAAAAAGAGAGAAAGAAAGAAAGAAAGGGAAAAAAAAAGGTTCAATATATCAACGACTAGATAGCTAGCTTTGGATGATAAAGCTGCAAAGTTTTGTTTTGTTGTTTTTCAGACAAATAAACAAACAAAAACACTAGTTTTCCAGATGATTAAACTGAAATATTTAACACTCTGTAATTCTAATTTATTCTCTAGGCACACATGAAAATTTTATCAATAGCTTGTAGCAAGCAGCATTCTAAAGCTGCCACAAATTAATCAACACATTCTAACCACAGTCTGTTCCATTCTCCTGGGTGTTTCAGAAGGACCCATTGAGGGATGTGGAGGAGAAAGAGGCAAACGATCCCTGATTCCCACTATCCCAGCTGATTCATTAACTCTCTCATCTTCTTCACCCATGAGTTAATGCCCGAGTAAATAGGAAATAAATAATATGGTCAAAATTGCCTACATCGGCGGTACTCCTTCTTTGACAATAGAAAAAAGCCTCCCTCAAATGGTGACTGAGAGTAAACTCCACATGGACCCATTGCAGAGATGACAGGATGGACCACCTCTACCCATGCTGGTCTACCCAGAAGACTAACCAACTACTAGTTATACTGAATCTGAACGTTAATAAACATGTGCTCTGTTGATAACAATGTGCTAAATAAAGATCATCTACTCACAATGGTGTTATATCCTTATAAACCCATTCAATGTAAATTAAAAATATCTTAAGTTAAAATTGCTTTTAATAAAATGAACCCATCAAACACCATAGCTTACCCTAGCCTACCTTAAACATGCTCAAAACACTTAAATTGGTCTACAGTTGGACAAAATCATCTAACACAAAGCCTACTTTATAATAAAGTATATTTATTTTGCACTAAAGCAATAATAAAGAGTGTCTTATGAAATTTATTGACTGTAGGTTATTTTATATATATATATACATATATAACATTTATGGACTATACTGAAAGTGAAAAACGGAATGACTATATGAGTACGAAGTGGTTGTAAGTGTACGTATTGTTTACCTGGTGACCGTGTGGCTGACCAGGAGCCATGGTGACTGCTACTGCCCAGTGTCATGACACAGTATGGCACCACACATCTCAGCCCAGGAAAAGATCAAAATTCAGAATTCAAAGTATGACTTCTACTGAATGCCATATCGTTTTCATACCTTCGGAACTCAGAGGCTGTTTATATAACTCTGTTTGTACCCTTACTGTCAGTTCCTTGAGGATATACATGAACTGTATCTTATTAACCTTATTACTCTGAGTTTTGCATATATCCTGGTATATCAGACACTTAATGAGTGAATGGACAAATGGTTAAATGAGTAGCAGT
>NW_026740235.1:3300-11373 GCF_022355385.1 Mustela nigripes | reverse complement strand
TTCTTGAGGACCACCTTGGTCACAAACCCACATTGTGACCCTCAGCCTGAGCCCAGTCCTCAGGTAAGGCTTCTCAGTGGCTGGATGGAGAGTCAGCATATGGGGCTTGCCACGTCCCTAGGCCTCAATTTTTAACCATAGTTCGGGTTGTCCCTTGACTCTTCCCCAGGGCTCTGCATTGGAATTCCTCATTTGGTGGGACACCTGAGGTAACAAAGCTGAAAGGAGTCCTCCTATCCCACAGATTGACGAAAAACAATTGGGATCGGGCCAAATCACAGATAGCAAGATTCGTCCATTGCCCATGAGGCCTCCACAACATTCCACGGCCATCGCTGTTACAAAACCCAGAGACAAAAGCCTGAGCACACGCCTCAGACTCGCTCATTCTTCATATCCTGAAGAGTTCTTCAGATAAGAACTTACACGGCACTCGAATGCACCCAAAATATATAGTCTAACCTGGGTCCTAATGCACTGTCTGACAACCTGAGCCCGGACCTCATGACCAACACCCAGACAGCTGACCGCACACTGAGCACATCAGAACTGCCATGGCCTTAGGTCATCATCTCTTCCCTACCTCAGTTTTACAGGCTTCAGAACCTAGACTTAATCTCCAATCACTGCCCAGGGGTTACTGTGATGCAGAAATCATAACTCTTCCTTACCCATGGCAAGAAACCTTGTGGTTGGCATGTTGTCCAACGTTCAGTGTAGGAGAAACCAGCATTCACCTTGAGGCCCCGCCTATTCTTGAGTGCGACGAGGGCATAAACACGCATGTGACCCTCAGCGTGTGTCCTGTCCTCTAGAACGTCCTCTCAGTGGCTGGACCATTAGATGTCATAATGGGCTTGACATGTCCTTGGACCCAATTTTTAACCAGATTTCTGGTTGTCCAGTCGCCCCGCCCAGGCCTCTACTCTAGAATCCCTCATTTCGTGGGACACCTTAGGTTGAAATTAAAAAAACAAATCAAAGACAACAGAGCAACGGACTCCTCCATCCCACAGAATGTCCCCAAAATCATTGGACGGGGCCAAAACCCCAGAGAGTAAGACTCGTCCATTTCTCATGAAGTCACCCGGAAATTTCACGACCATGAGTGACACGATATCCAGAGACAAAAACTTGAGCAAGAGCCTCACGCTCGCCCTTTTTTCATATCCCTAAGAGTTCTCCTCATGGTCTGTAGATCAGTCCTGCCATACCTATGACCCGAAACATAAGCCGAGTTTGTGTTTTCAGACAACTGTCCAAAGAGCCCTGTCCTACACACCCTACAGGCTCCGGCCCCTGAAGCCAAACCTGACGACTGTGATTGCCCTCTCCAAGGGAATTGTATGTGCCCATTCCAACGGCCACATCCCTACTAAGAGTATAAACCTCAAAAGTCCCTGAGGCCACCCCAATATTTATGGCTTCCCTGGACAAATGGGGCAATCTGGGCCCATCTGAGTACCTACCGGCATTTAGACCCATAGTCTGATATGCCCAGAGATAAAAAGGAACGAACAGGCCCCTAGGCACCTATCGGATCCATTGCTTTGGTTTCCAGGCAACTCTCTTCAGAGTACTGGATTTCAATAACAGCATATGGCTTTATTGATTCACCCATCAGAACAAATCTCATCTACACATGGGATACTTGCACGACGGAGCTATGTGAAAGCCTCTCTTTAGGAGAACCCTTCAGGGCCCCAGTGCCACCGCTTCATTCCAAGGTCTCCATAGACAGAAAATCATATTAGGACACATCCACGGGAGAATCCATTTCAACTCAGCCTCCTCGGTTGCTCCCCGAGGTACAGCAGATCTATCTTGTCCTATGCTTGGAGACTATTGGAATGCGAGGTGGGCTACCCAGCCATCCATCCTTAGAACCCTGCTTGGAATCATTGTCGTGGAGCCAACCAACAGGTCTCAATTGTCCTGCAGAAGAATCTTTGCAGTTGGGAGCTTCTCACAACTCTCATCGTGAGAAAACCCCCAAGGCCTCGTGTTCCACCCCCCCTTTCAAGAAGGGGCCATCAGGGACAGAATGTCCAACCTGAGCGATCGTCTGATCTTCGCCCTGACTTCAGATGCACGAGATCTCGATTCAGGTCTGTAGATTGTGCCTGCCATATCCTCACCCAGAAACCGAGGCCTGCTTGGGTTCTCAGTTCTCCGTCCTCAGACTACTGCCCCACAAGCCCTCCAGTTTGGCAATCCAGAACTACAATGCAGCACTCTGCCTGCCCTCCAGAAGAAAAACATTGCTCTCTGGGGCCACCCAGAAACCCCAAATGAGGATCATCCTGCACGCCATTCGGCTGTACCCCAAATACATGGGCTGACCTGGGCACTAATACCCTTTCTGACAGAGCCTGAGCCTGGACCTCCTGGCCCCACCCAGACATCTGGCCGCACCCTGAGCTCCTCGTACCCGCCATGGCCTTAGGTCGTTATCTCCCCTCAATCTCGGTTTTCAGGCTTCAGAACCTAGACCTTATCTCCAATCACGGCCCGGGTTTGAAAATGATGTAGAAATCAGAACTCTTTCCCCATGGCAAGAAACCTTCTGGTTGGCATGTTGTCCAAGGTTCAGTGTACTTGAAACCAGTATGGCCCATGAGTCCACGCCCATGCTTGTGGGCCACATTGGTCACAAACACACATTGTGACCTTCAGCCTGATCCCAGTCCTCCGGTAAGGCCACTCAGTGGCTGGATGGAGTGACAGCATATGGGGCTTGCCATGCCCCTAGGCCCCAATTTTTAACGATAGTTCGAGTTGTCCCTTCACTCTTCCCCAGAGCTCTGCTTTGGAATTCCTCTTTTAGTGGGACAACTGAGGTAACAAAACTGAAAGGAGTCCTCCCATCCCACAGATTGACGAAAAACAATTGGGATCGGGCCAAATCCACAGAGAGCAAGATTCGTCCATGGCCCATGAGGCCTCCCCAACATTCCACGGCCATCGCTGATACAATATCCAGAGACAAAAGCCTGAGCACGCGCCTCAGAGTCACTCATTTTTCATATCCTGAAGAGTTCTTCAGATAAGAACCTACACGGCACTCGAATGCACCCAAATATATAGTCTAACCTGGGCACTAAAGCACTGTCTGACAACCTGAGCCCGGACCTCGTGACCAACACCCAGACACCTGACCGCACACTGAGCACATCAGACCCGCCATGGCCTTAGGTCCTCATCTCTTCCCTACCTCAGTTTTCTGGCTTCTGAACCTAGACCGTATCTCCAATCACTGCCCAGGGGTGACTGTGATGCAGAAATCAGATCTCATTTTACCCATGGCAAGAAACCTTGTGGTTGGCATGTTGTCCAACGTTCAGTGTAGGAGAAACCAGCATTCCCCCTGAGGCCCCGCCCATTCTTGAGTGCGACGAGGGCATAAACACGCATTGTGACCCTCAGCGTGAGTCCTGTCCTCTAGTACGTCCTCTCAGTGGCTGGAACATTAGATGTCATAATGGGCTTGACATGTCCCTAGGCCCCTATTTTTAACCAGATTTCTGGTTGTCCAGTCGCCCCTCCCCAGGGCTCTATTCTGGAAATCCTCATTTGGTGGGACACCTGAGGTTGAAAAACAAAACAAAACAAATCAACAACAATAGAACAACGGACTTCTTCCATCCCTCAGAATGACGCCAAACATTTTGGACGGGGCCAAAACCCCAGAGTAAGACTCGTCCATTTCCCATGAAGTCACCCTGAAATTTCACGACCGTGAGTGACACCGTATCCAGAGACAAAAACTTGAGCAAAACCTCACACTCGCCCTTTTTTCATATCCCGAAGAGTTCTCCTCATGGTCTGGAGGTCAGTCCTGCCATACGTATGACCCGAAACATAAGCCGAGTTTGTGTCTTCAGACAACTGTCCAAAGAGCCCTGAGCTACACACCCTACAGGCTTAGGCCCCTGGAGCCATACCTGACGCCTGTGCTTGCCCTCTCCAAGTAAATTGTACGAGCCGATTCCAATGGCCAAAACCCTACTAAGAGGATAAATCTCCAAAGTCCCTGAGGCCATCCCAATATTTGTGGCTTCCCAGGACAAACAGGGGCAATCTGGGCCCATCTGAGCACCTACCAGCACTCAGACCCATAGACTGATGTCCCCAGAGGTAAAAAGGAACGAATAGGCCCCTAGGCACCAAACGGATCCATTGCTTTGGTTTCCAGGCATCTCTCCTCAGAGGCTTGGAATTCAATAACAGCATATGGCTGTTTCGTGACTCACCCATCAGAACAAATCTCATCTACACATGGGAAACGTGCACGATGGAGCTGTGTGAAAACCTCTCTTTAGGAGAACCCTTCAGGGCCCCAGTGCCACCGCTTCATTCCAAGGTCTCCATAGACACGAAATCATATAAGGACACATTCACGGGAGAGTCCATTTCAACTCAGCCTCCTCGGTTCCTCCCCCAGATCCAGCAGATCTAACCTGTCATGTTGCTTGGAGACACTTGGAATGCTGGTGGGCTACACAGACATCCATCCTTAGAACCCTGCTCGGAATCTTCTCCTGGAGACTACCAACAGGTCTCAATTGTCCTACAGAAGAATCTTTGCAGTTGGGAGCTTCTCACATCTCCCATCGTGGGAAAATCCCCATGGCCTCGTGATCCACCCCCCCTTCAAGAAGGGGCCATCAGGCACAGAATGTCCATCCTGAGCGATCGTCTGACCCTCGCCCTGACTTCAGATGCACGAGATCTCGATTCAGGTCTGGAGATTGTGCCTGCCATATCCTCACCCAGAGACCTAGTCGTAGCTTGGGTTCTCAGATTTCCGTCCTAAGACTACTGGCCCACAAGCCCTCCAGTTTGGCAACCCAGAACTACAATGCAACACTCTACCTGATCTCCAGAGAAAAAACATTGCCCTCTGGGGCTACCCAGAATCCCCAAATGAGGATCAACCTGCACGCCATTCGGCTGTACCCTAAATATATATGCTGACCAGGGCACTAATGCCCTTTCTGACACAGCCTGAGCCTGGACCTCCTGGCCCCACCCAGACAGCTGGCCGCCCACTGAGCATAATGGACCCGCCATGGCCTTAGGTCGTCATCTCTTCTCAACCTCGGTTTTCAGGCTTCAGAACCTAGACCTTATCTCCAATCACGGCCCGGGTTTGAAAATGATGCAGAAATCAGAACTCTATCCCCATGGCAAGAAACCTTGTGGTTGGCATGTTGTACAAGGTTCAGTGTACTTGAAACCAGGGTGTCCCATGAGGCCCCGCCCATGCTTGCAGTCCACATTGGTCACAAACACACATTGTGACCTTCAGCCTGTGCCCAGTCCTCAGGTAAGTCCTCTCAGTGGCTGGATGGAGAGACATCATATGGGGCTTGCCTAGGCCCCAATTTTTAACCATAGTTCGGGTTGTCCCTTCACTCTTCCCCAGGGCTCTGCTCTGGAATTCCTCTTTTGGTTGGACACGGGAGGTAACAAACCTGAAAGGATTCCCCCCATCCCACAGATTGACGAAAAACAATTGGGATCGGGCCAAATCCACAGAGAGCAAGATTCGTCCATGGCCCATGAGACCTCTCCAACATTCCACGGCCATCGCTGATACAAAATCCAGAGACAAAAGCCTGAGCACGCGCCTCAGACTCGCTCATTCTTCATATCCTGAAGAGTTCTTCAGATAAGAACCTACACGGCACTCGAATGCACCCAAAATATATAGTCTAAACTGGGCACTAATGCACTCTCTGAGAACCTGAGCCCGGACCTCGTGACCAACACCCAGACAGCTGACCGCACCCTGAGCACATTAGACCCGCCATGGCCTTAGGTCATCATCTCTTCCCAACCTCAGTTTTCAGGCTTCAGAACCTAGACCTTCTCTCCAATCACTGTCCAGGGGTGACTGTGATGCAGAAATCAGAACTCTTCCTTACCCATGGCAAGAAACCTTGTGGTTGGCATGTTGTCCAACGTTCAGTGTGGGAGAAATCAGCATTCACACTGAGGCACCGCCCATTCTTGAGTGCGACGAGGGCATAAACACGCATTGTGACCCTCAGCGGGAGTCCTGTCCTCTAGTACGTCCTCACAGGGGCTCAACAATTAGATGTCATAATGCGCTTGACATGTCCCTAGGCCCCAATTTCTAACCAAATTTCTGGTTCTCCAGTCGCCCCTCCCCGGGGCTCTACTCTGGAATCCCTCATTGGTGGGACACCTGAGGTTGAAAAACAAAACAAAACAAATCAACAACAACAGAACAACGGACTTCATCCATCCCACAGAATCACCCCAAAGTTTTTGGACGGGGCCAAAACCCCAGAGAGTAAGACTCGTCCATTTCCCATGAAGTCACCCGGAAATTTGACGACCATGAGTTTCACGATATCCAGAGAGTAAACCTTGAGCAAGAGCCTCACACTCGCCCTTTTTTCATATCCCAAAGAGGTCTCCTCATGGTCTGTAGATCAGTCCTGCCATACCTATGACCCGAAACATAAGCCGAGTTCGTGTTTTCAGACAACTGTTCAAACAGCCCTGGCCTACTCACCCTACAGGCTCAGTCCACTGGGGCCAAACCTGCAAGGGAATTGTATCTTCCCATTCCAATGGCCACAACCCTACTAATAGGATAAACCTACGAAGTCCCTGAGGCTATCCCATTATTTGTGGTTTCCCAGGACAAACAGGGGCAATCTGGTCCCATCTGAGCACCTACCTGCACTCAGACCCGTAGACTGATGTCCCCAGAGGTAAAAAGGAACGAACAGGAACCTAGCAACTATCGGATCCATTGGTTTGGCCCCAGGCATCTCTCCTCAGAGGCCTGGATTTCAATAACAGCATATGCCTTTTTCTTGACTCACCCATCAGAACAAATCTCATCTACACATGGGAAACTTGCACGATGGAGCTGTGTGAAAGCCTCTCTTTAGGAGAACCCTTCAGGGCCCCAGTGCCACCGCTTCATTCCAAGGTCTCCATAGACACAAAATCATATTAGGACACATCCACGAGAGAGTCCATTTCAACTCAGCCTCCTCGGGTGCTCCCCCAGATCCAGCAGATCTAACCTGTCTTGTTGCTTGGAGACAATTGGAATGCGAGGTGGGCTACCCAGCCATCCATCCATAGAACCCTGCTAGGAAATGTTTTCCTGGAGCCACCCAACAGGTCTCAATTGTCCTGCAGAAGAATCTTTGCTGTTGGGATATTCTCACAACTCCCCTCGTGGGAAAACCCCCATGGCCTCGTGATCCAACCCCCTTCAAGAATGGACCATCAGGAACAGAATGTCCAATCTGAGTGATCATCTGATTCTCGCCCTGACTTCAGATGCACGAGTTCTCGATTCAACGCTGTAGATTGTGCCTGCCATATTCTCAACCAGAAACCTAGGCCTAGCTTGGGTTCACAGACTTCCGTCCTCAGACTACTGGCCAACAAACCCTCTAGTTTGGCAATCCAGAACTACAATGCAGCACTCTGCCTGCCCTCCAGAAAAAAAATATTGCCCTCTGGGGCTACCCAGAAACCCCCAATGAGGATCAAACTGCACGGCATTCGGCTGTACCCAAAATATATAGGCTGACCTGGGCACTAATGCCCTTTCTGACACAGCCTGAGCCTGGACCTCCTGGCCCCACCCAGACAGCTGGCCGCACACTGAGCACATCGGACCCGCCATGGCCTTAGGTCGTCATCTCTTCTTAAACTCGGTTTTCAGGCTTCAGAACCTAGACCTTATCTCCAATCACTGCCGGGGTTTGAAATGATGCAGAAATCAGGACTCTTTCCCCATGGCAAGAAACCTTGTGGTTGGCATGTTGTCCTAGGTTCCGTGTTTTGAAACCAGTTTGGTCCAGGAGGACCCGCCTATGCTTGCAGGCCACATTGGTCACCAACACATATTGTGACTCTCAGCCTGAGCCCAGTCCTCAGGTAAGGCCTCTCAGTTGTGGATGGAGAGACAGCATATTGGGCTTGCCATGCCCCTAGGCCCCAATTTTTAACCGTAGTTCGGGTTGTGTCTTCATTCTTCCCCAGGGCTCTCCTTTGGAATTCCTCTTTTGGTGG
>NW_026740235.1:0-3290 GCF_022355385.1 Mustela nigripes | reverse complement strand
GACACCTGAGGAAACAAACCTTATAGGAGTCCTCCCATCCCACAGATAGACGAAAAACAATTCCTTTGGAATTCCTCTTTTGGTGGGACACCTGAGGAAACAAACCTTATAGGAGTCCTCCCATCCCACAGATTGATGAAAAACAATTGGGATCGGGCCAAATCCACAGAGAGCAAGATTCGTCCATGGCCCATAAGGCCTCCCCAACATTCCACGGCCATCGCTGATACAAAATCCAGAGACAAAAGCCTGAGCAAGCGCCTCAGACTCGATCATTCTTCATATCCTGAAGAATTCTTCATATAAAAACCTACACGGCACTCGAATACACCCAAAATGTATAGTCTAACCTGTGCACTAATGCACCGTCTGACAACCTGAGCCCGGACCTCGTGACCAACACCCAGAAAGCTGACCAAACACTGAGCACATCAGACCCGCCATGACCTTAGGTCATCATCTCTTCCCTACCTCACTTTTCAGGCTTCAGAACCTAGACCTTATCTCCAAGCACAGCCCAGGGGTGACTGTGATGCAGAAATCAGAACTCTTCCTTACCCATGGCAAGAAACCTTGTGGTTGGCATGTTGTCCAACGTTCAGTGTAGGAGAAACCAGCATTCACCCTTAGTCCCCACCCATTCTTGAGTGCGACGAGGGCATAAACACACATTGTGACCCTCAGCGTGAGTCCTGTCCTCTGGTACGTCCTCTCAGTGGCTGGACCATTAGATATCATAATGGGCTTGACATGTGCCTAGGCCCCAATTTTAAGCCAGATTTCTGGTTGTCCGGTCGCCCCTCCCCAGGGCTCTACTCTGGAATACAGCATTTGGTGGGACACCTGAGGTTGAAAAACAAAGCAAAACAAATCAACAACAACAGAACAACGGACTTCTTCCATCCCACAGAATGACCCCAAACTCTTTGGACGAGGCCTAACCCCCAGAGAGTAAGACTCGTCCATTTCTCATGAAGTCACCCGGAATTTCAGGACCATGATTGACACGATATCCAGAGACAAAAACTTGAGCAAGAGCCTCACACTCGCCCTTTTTTCATATCCCGAAGAGTTCTCCTCATGGTCTGTAGATCAGTCCTGCTATACCTATGAGCCGAAACTTAAACCGAGTTTGTGTTTCAGAAACTGTACAAACAGCCCTGGCATAGACACCCTACAGCCTCAGGCCCCTGGAGCCAAACCTGACGACTGTGCTTTCCTTCTCCAATGGAACTGTATGTGCCCATTCGAATGGCCACAACCCTACTAATAGGATAAACCTCCAAACTCCCTGAGGTCATCCCAATATTTGTGGCTTCCCAGGACCAACAGGGGCAATCTGGGCCCATCTGAGCACCTATCTGCACTCAGACCTGTAGACTGATGTCCCCAGAGGTAAAAAGGAATGAACAGGCCCCTAGGCAACTATCGTATCCATTGGTTTGGCTTCCAGGCATCTCTCCTCAGAGGCCTGGATTTCAATTACAGCATATGCCTGTTTCTTGACTCACCCATCAGAACAAATCTCATCTACACATGGGAAACTTGCACGGTGGAGCTGTGTGAAAGCCCCTCTTTAAGAGAACCCTTCAGGGCCCCAGTGCCACCGCTTCATTCCAAGGTCTCCATAGACACAAAATTATATTAGGACACATCCACGGGCGCGTCCATTTCAACTCAGCCTCCTCGGTAGCTCCCCCAGATCCAGCAGATCTAACCTGTCTTGTTGCTTGGAGACAATTGGAATGTGAGGTGGTCTACCCAGACATCCATCCTTAGAACCCTGCTCGGAATCGTTGTCCTGCAGCCAACCAACAGGTCTCAATTGTCCTGCAGAAGAATATTGCAGTTGGGAGCTTCTCAAAACTCCCATAGTGGGAAAAACCCCATGGCCTCGTGAGCCACGCCCCGTTCAAGAAGGGGCCATCAGGGACAGAATGTGCAACCTGAGCAATCGTCTGATCCTCGCCCTGACTTCAGATGCAGGAGATCTCGATTCAGGTCTGTAGATTGTGCCTGCCATATCCTCACCCAGAAACCTAGGCCTAGCTTGGGTTCTCAGTCCTCCGTCCTCAGACTAAGGCCCACAAGCCCTCCAGTTTGGCAATTCAGAACTACAATGCAGCACCCTGCCTGCCCTCCAGAAGAAAAACATTGCCTTCTGGGGCTACCCAGAAATCCCAAATGAGGATCCATGTGCACGCCATTTGGCTGTACGCCAAATATATAGGCTGACCAGGGCACTAATGCCATTTGAAAATGATGCAGAAATCAGAACTCTTTCCCCATGGCAAGAAACCTTGTGGTCAGCATGTTGTCCAACGTTCAGTGTAGGAGAAACCAGCATTCACACTGAGGCCCCGCCCAATCTAGAGTGTGACGAGGGCATAAACACGCATTGTGACCCTCAGCGGGGGTTCCGTCCACTAGTACGTCCTCTCAGTGGCTGGACCATTAGATGTCATAATGGGCTTGACATGTCCCTAGGCCCCAATTTTTAACCAGATTTCTGGTTGTCCAGTCGCCCCTCCCCAGGGCTCTACTCTGGAATCCCTCATTTGGTGGGACACCTGAGGTTGAAAAACAAAACAAAACAAATAAACAACTACAGAGCAACGCACTTCTTCCATCCCACAGAATGTCCCCAAACTCTTTGGTCGGCGTGAAACCTCCAGAGAATAAGACTCGTCATTTCCCATGAAGTCACCCGGAAATTTCCTGACCATGAGTGACACGATATCCAGAGACAAAAACTTGAGCAGAGCTTCACACTCGCCCTTTTTTCATATCCCGAAGAGCTGTCCTCATGGTCTGTAGATCAGTCCTGCCATACCTATGACCCGAAACATAAGCCGAGTTTGTGTTTTCAGACAACTGTTCAAACAGCCCTGGCCTACACACCCTACAGGCTCAGTTCCCTGGAGCCAAACCTGACGACTGTGATTGCCTTCTCCAAGGGAATTGTATCTGCCCATTCCAATGGCCACAACCCTACTAAGAGTATAAACCTCAAAAGTACCTGAGGCCATCCCAATATTGGGGCTTCCCAGGACAAATGGGGCAATCTGGGCCCATCTGAGCACCTACCGGCGCTCATACCCGTAGACTGATGTGCCCAGAGGTAAAAAGGAACGAAGAGTCCCCTAGGCACCTATCGGATCCATTGCTTTGGTCTCCAGGCATCTCTCCTCAGAGGCCTGGATTTCAATAACAGCATATGGCTCTTTCTTGACTCACCCATCAGAACAAATCTCATCTACACATGGGAAACTTGCACGATGGAGCTATGT
>NW_026740234.1:0-11400 GCF_022355385.1 Mustela nigripes | reverse complement strand
ATACAGAGCTTCCAAGACCGGGGAGGTTTAAAAGAGTATGTGACCACCAAGCGGGCACTACAAGAAATATTGAGGGGGGTTCTATGAAAGAAGAATGAACCCATGAGTGACATAGAACAGATGTTTAGACAATGGATAGAAAAAAGGACTTCTCTGGCAATATGATTTCAGTAAAATCATATCTTTCAATAATCACTCTCAACATGAACCACCTAAGTGCTCCTGTAAAATGGCACACCATTGCATATTGGATAAAACAGAACCCATCCATATGCTGTCTATAAGAGAAATATTTGGAACCTAAAGATATATCCACAATGAAAATGAAGGGATGAAGAACAATCTTTCATATCAATCAGCCTCAAAGGAAAGCTGGGGTAGCAATTTTCTTATCAGTTAATTATATTTTAAACTAAAGATTGAAGTCAGAGATAAAAAGGACACTACATCAATCATAAAAGGGTTTATTCCCCAGGAAGATCTAACAATTGTAAATATTTATATCCCCAGCAGGGGAGCAGCTAGCTACATAACCCAGCTGTTAATCAAAGTAACAAATATTATTGATATAAATGCATTAATAGTAGGGGATCTTAACACTTCACTCTCAGTAATAGATAGATCATCCAAGCAGAAAATCAATAAGAAAATAAGAGCACTGAATAACACATTGGACCAGTTGGACCTCATAGTTATATACAGAACATTCCACTCTAAAACAACAGAATACTCATTCTTCTCAAGCGCACATGGAAATTTCTCCAGAACAGACAAAATACTGGGTCACAAATCAGGGCTCAACTGATAGCAAAAGATTGATATTATTCTCTGCTTATTCTCAGACCACAAAGATTCGAAACTGGAACTCGACCACAAGAAAAAGTTTGGAAGGAATTCAAACACTTGGAAGTTAAAGCCCACCCTGCACAAGAATGTTTGGATCAACCAGGATATCAAAAAATAACTTAAACAATTCATGGAAACCAATGAGAATTAAGACTCTTCTGTCCAAAACCTACGGCATACAGCAAATCACTCGTAAGGTGGAAATACATAAGCATCCAAGCTACCCTCAAAAAAAAAAAAAAAAAAAAAAAGAAAAAGAAAAAAGAAAGAAAGAAAAAAAGAGAAAAATCCAAAATGCACCAGATCTCTTTACTGCTTACGGAATGGGAAACTCAACAACAAATTTGGCAACCCCACATACAGAAAGTGAAATAATCAAGATTAGAGCAGAAATCGATGAGATAGACACTAGAGATAAAGTAGAACACACCAACAAAAATAGAAGCAGGTTTTTTGAAATAATAAGATCAATAAAGCACTGACCAAACTAAACAAACAAAAATAAATAAATAAAGAGAGAGAGAGGACCCAAGTTAATAAAATTGTGAATGAAAGGTAAGAGATAACAACCAACACCAAGGAAATAGAAACAATCATCAGAAATTATTATCAAGAGTTATATGCTGGGGCACCTGGGTGGCTCAGTGGGTTAAGCCTCTGCCTTCAGCTCAGGTCATGATCTTAGAGTCCTGGGATCGAGCCCCACATTGGGCTCTCTGCTCAGTGGTGAGCCTGCTTCCCCCTCTCTCTCTGCCTGCCTCTCTGCTTACTTGTGATCTCTGACTGTCAAATAAATAAATAAAATCTTTTAAAAAAAGAAGAGTTATATGCCAATAAGTTAACCAAACTAGATGAAAGGGATGCATTCCTGAAAACTTCTATACTTCCAAAACTGAATCAGGAAGAAACTGACAAGCTGAATAGACCAATATTTAGTAATGAGATTGAAGCAGTGATCAAAAACCTCCCAAAATGGGACACCTGGGTGGCTCAGTGGGTTAAAAACCTCCCAAAAATCAAGAGCCCAGGACCTAACAGAAACCCTGGAAAACTCTACCAAATATTCAAAGAAGCAATTATACCCATCTTCCTGAAGCTGTTTCAAAAAATAGAAACAGAAGGAAAACTCCCAGACTCTTTCTAGGAAACCTGCATTTTCCTGATCCCAAACCAGGAAAGGAATCCATCAAAAAAGAAAATTTCAGACCCATATCACTGATGAATATGGACACCAAAATTCTCAACAAGATCCTAGCTAATAGGATCCAACAGCACATTAAAAAGATTATCCACCATGACCAGAGGGGTTTCATCCCTCGAATGCAAGTGTGGTTCAACATTCTCAAAACAATTAGTGTGATAGAGCAAATCAATAAAAGAAGAGAGAAGAACAACATGGTCTTCTCAATTGATGCAGAAAAGGCATTTGACAAAATACAGCATCTGTTCCTGGTTAAAACACTTCAAAGTATAGGGATAGAGGGAACATTCCTCAACTTCATAAAATCTATCTATGAAAAACCCACAGCGAATATCATGCTCAATGGGGAAGAGCTGACAACCTTCCCTTTGAGATCAGGAACACAACAAAGATGTCCAATCTCGTTCTTCTTGTTCAACATAGTATTAGAAGTCCTAGCAACAGACAACAAAAAGAAATAAAAGGTATTCAAATTAGCAAAGAAGTCAAACTCTCTCTCTTTGCACATGACATGATACTGTATACAGAAAACCCAAAAGACTACACCCCCAAACTACTAGAAATCATACAACAATTCAGTAATGTGGCAGGATACAAAATCAATCTACAGAAATCATTTGCTTTCTTATTCACTAACAATGAATGTATCGAAAGGGAAATTAGAGAATTGACTCAATTTGCTATAGCACCAAGAACCAAGATACCTGGGAATAAATTTAACCAAAGAGGTAAAGGCTCTGTACTTAAGGAACTACAAAACACTCATGAAAGAAATTGAAGAAGACACAAAAAGATGGACCAGCATTCCATGCTCATGGATTGGATAACAAACATTGTTAAGATGTCTATACTACTTAGAGAAATCTATACTTTCAATGCTAGCCCAATAAAAATTCCACAGGAAATTTTCAAAGAGCTGGAGCAAACAATTCTAAAATTTGTATGGAACCAGAAGAGACCCTGAATTGTTAAGGAAATGTTGAAAAAGAAAAACAAAACTGGGGGCATCACATTGCCTGATTTCAAGCTTTACTACAAAGCTGTGATCACCAAGACAGCTTGGTACTGGCACAAAAACGGACACATAGACGAGTGAAACAGAGTAGAGAGCCCAGATTTAGACCGTCAACTCTATGGTCAAATGTTCTTCGGCAAAGCAGGAAGAAAATATATAGTGGAAAAAAGACAGTCTCTTCAATAAATGGTGCTGGGAAAATTGGACAGCTATGTTCAGAAGATTGAAATTTGACCATTCTCTTACTCCATACACAAATATAAACTCTAAATGGATAAAAGACCTCAGTGGGAGCAGGAATCCATAAAAATCCTATAAGAGAACATAGACAGTAACCACTTCAACATCAGCCACAGCAACTTCTTTGAAGACATGTTTCCAAAGGCAAAGGGGGAAAAAATGAACTTTTGGGACTTCATCAAGATCAAAACTTTCTGCACAGCAAAGAAAACAGTCAACAAAACAAAGAGGCAACCCATGGAATGGGAGAAAATATTCACAAATAACACTACAGGCAAAGAGTTGATACCTAAGATCTATAAAGAACTCAAACTCAATGCTCAAAAGCCAGATAATCACATCAAAAAATGGGCAGAAGACATGACCAGACACTTCTTTGAGGAAAACATACAAATGGTTAACAGACACATGAAAAAATGTTCATCATCATTAGCCATCGGGTAGATTTAAATTAAAACCACATTGAAATACCACCTTACACCAATTAGAATGGCCAAAATTAACATAACAAGAAACAACATGTATTGGAGAGGATGTGGAGAAAGGGGAACCCTCTTACACTGTTGGTGGGAATGCAAGTTGGTGCAGCCACTTTGGAAAACAGAGTGGAGATTCCTTAAGAAATTAAAAATAGCGCTACCCTATGACCCTGGAATTTCACTACTGGATATTTACCCCAATGATACAGATGTAGTGTAAAGATGTGCCATCTGTACCCCAATTTCCATAGCAGCAATGGCCACAATTGCCAAACTGTAGAAATAACCATGAAGCCCTTCAACAGACAAATGGATTTAGGAGATATGTTCTATATACACAATGGAATATTATGCCTCCATCAGAAAGGATGAATACCCAACTATTTTATCAACATGGATGAGACTGAAGGAGATTATGCTGAATGAAATAAGTCAAGCAGAGAGAATCAATTATCATATGGTTTCACTTATTTGTGGAGCATAAGGAATAACATGGATGATATGGGAAGAAGGAAAGGAGAAGTGAGTTGGGAGAAATTGGAGGGGGAGATGAATAATGAGAGTCTGTGGATTCTGAGAAACAAACTGAGAGCTTTTGATGGTAAGGGGTTGGGGGTTTGGGTGATCCTGGTTTTGGGTATTACGGAGGGCATGTATTGCATGGAGCATTGGGTGTGATGCATAAACAATGAATCTTGGAACACTGAAAAAATAAAATAAAGTTTAAATTAAAAAAAAAAAAGATGATGGACCCTGATAAAATAATCACAAATGTTCACTAAATACTGGGAGATTTAAAAATATTTATGGAAGGAGACAAGATACCCTCCAACAGATGAATGGGAAAAGATGTGTTCCATTATACAATGGAATATTACTCAACCATCGGAAAAGATGAATACCCACCATTTGCCTCAACATAGCTGGAACTGGAGGGAATTCTGCTAAGTGAAATAAGTCAAGCAGAGAAAGTCAATTATCACATAGTTTCACTTATATGTAGAACATAAGGAATAACATGGAGGACGTTAGGAGAAAGAAAAGAAAAATGAAGGGAGAGAAATCGGAGGAGAAAATGAAACATAGGAGACTATTGGAAACAAACAGGATTTTATAGGGGAGGAATTGGGAGATGGGTTAGTCCAGTGATGGATATTAAGAAGGCACGTATTTCATGGTCACTGGTTGTTTTACACAACAAAGAATCATGGAAAAGTACATCAAAAACTAATGAAGTGCTGTATGGTGACTAAGATAACATAATAAAAAATAAAAATAAAAAAAAATTTACAAGATGCAGTTTAAAGACAATTTTAAAATTAAGATTGTTTTTACCTATCAAAAGAAACTCCAGATGTCAGCTTCTGCTTTCCGTTAACTGTGAAATGGACAAAACTTCAATGGAGAAATATCCTTCTTTAACCATAGAATTACTCTTTCAAAGACAGTGTTGTGACTGTTTCCTTGAGTCATTTCTATGTCATCTCTAGATTCACTGATCAAATAATTATGTTCAGCTGGGTAATTGAATTATTGAAGAAATGATGTTTTTATTCTACAAGTCCATAATCAAATAAATATATATATTTTTTACTCTTTTGGTGAAATGGCAAGAGATACTCAAAGAATTAAGATTTTTAACTAGTAAAAGATACTAAACTTTATTGAAAATGTAGTGCCCTGATATTTTAATTTTCTTATAGATTAGTTTCAGTAAACAGAAACAAAGGAGAAATAAGGCATGTGTACCATAGTGTAGTTGTGGAAAATAGTAAAAAATGTAAGAAACTAATATAAAACAACAAAAAATAATTTTTAGTACAATTGAGTGGACTATAAGCAATGGTGGGATCATAATACTGATCACACTTCACATACATGTGCTTGTCTTCTCCCAATTATAGCTTCTACTCAAGTCAGATCTCATAGAATTTAAGTAGTATAGAAGAAAAATATAGTTATTGATTGTGCTTATTTTCAATTTGAAGACCAAAATCCTTTTTATTTAAGGGTTAAAATCATCTAAATCTGGAGTGCTTCTATCACTTGTTTGTAAATCACTGCACAGTCAATGAACTGGAAAGGAATGACTCTCATGAAGATTTTTTTCAATGAAGAAATAAATATATGCACTGAGAAATTAACTCTTCATTGTATGACCTACCTTATTTTGATTTATACACTTGTAGAAGAAAAATAAATGAGAGTTTAAGGCCTCAGAAATCCATGAAAGGTCATTCAGCCCCAAATGTTGGTTCATATGTCTTCTGCTTTATAACCATGGGTTATAAATCAAGAAAGGTTATTAGGCACTTTAGATGGTAAGTGGGTGAATAATGGACACACACACAAAAAAATGATCACTGAACTTCACAAGTAAACTTGAATAATTATATTACAACTATCAATCCAATATCTAGTTTTATTGTGGGATTACCTTGAAAAAAAATCCCAATGCTAAATATCCAGTTTTGATTATTCACACAAAATATTCATCATGACACAAATGAAAACCTGACTGTATATTACGTCCTGTATCTTTTACCCTCTGATTTTCCCACACCATGTTATAGTTTGAGGTTCATTTTAATTGAAAGGTCATAGTTTCTTCTAGCTGATCTCTGTTCTCTTTTCTAGCTTTTATCCTTCTTGAAAAAATACACACTACACACACATACACACACATTCACACCATTCACTTGAGAGACTGTTTGCATGGAATTTTATTCTCCAAATTACATGTACTTCCATATTCACTTATAAAAAGATCAGTTCAGAAAAAAAATAGAAAATCTGGTAAATTATTTTTTCTGAAAGTTATACTGAGTTGAAAGAAGGCCCATTAGGTCAAAATTATTGAACCAATTGTTTACAGAGATACAGTTTCATTAAGTTTTATGTTAAAAAAAAATAGAAAAAATACAACAGGGGTGCCTGGGTGGCTCAGTGGGTTAAAGTCTCTGCCTTCGGCTCAGGTCATGATCTCAGTGTCCCGGGATCAAGCCCTGCATTGGGCTTCCTGCTCGGCAGGGAGCCTGCTTCCTCCTCTCTCTCTGTCTGCCTCTCTGCCTACTTCTGATCCCTGTCTGCCAAATAAATAAATAAAATCTCGAAAAAATACAACAAAATTCTCCTGTTCTTAAAAATATAAAATATTGTTTTTACTACCTTACTACATTTTATAATTTTAAAATATAACTATGCAAATTATATTCATATTTTGAAAAGGAAGGGATATTACTGATAGAAGTCTGGGTAAACTAATGACTATGATAAATTATTATCTTATTTTTAATTCTTCCATACTGATTATCTTCTTTAATAACAGAAGCAAGTACTCATTACAAATTTGATAAGAGAATCCATTTTTAATAGTTGCCTCTGTGAAAGTCTGGGCCCCTTTGTTTTAAATGATTATATAATTCATATAAATATATGATATTGAAGCACATGGATTTGAGTATATCTTATCTGATGGTAGCATTTTCAGAACTGAATAGAAATAAGAATCCTGTTAATTTTATGCATGTGAAATAAGACTATTTTATGGATTTGTGAAGTGTATCATGTTTATCTAATGTACATCTATTGCTTGCTTTAAGGCATATGGTCTCTGATAGGAATGAGATAGATTCTCTTTGCAATTTGTTCCATTTGGAATTCTCAGAGTTACTGTGTTTCTGTTGATATTATTTCTATTGAGACGTTTTTGCCTAGAATGGTGGAAGAAGTGAAAAGAAGTGGTTATGCTTTGTGACAATCTCAAACCAAATAGATGTGATTAAAAATGACCACGGATATCACTTATTTCTAACATAAATTTTAGTAACTTGTCTATAAATTCAAAATTAAATCTTTGAGGTTAAATCAGTAATTTACCTCCCAACAAACCAAAGTCCAGGACTGGAAAGTTTCACTGATTAATTTTAACAAACATTCAAGGGAGAATTAATGCCAATCCATATCAAACTTTTCAAAAAATCGGTGCACGTGAGTGGCTCAGTCCCTTTAGTTCAAGTCATGATCTCAGGATCCTGGTATCAAGACCCAAATCAGGCTCCCTGCTCAGTGGGGAGTCTGTTTCCCCCCTTGCCTCTCCCCCAGGCTTATGCTCTCATCCTCACCCACTCTCTCTCATAAATAATAAATAAATGAATAAATAAATAAATCTCTTCAAAAACTGAAGAGGAGGAAACTATCTCAAACTAATTTTACAAGGCCAGCATTGTCCTGATACCAAATCCAGAAAAGGACACTATAAGAAAAGACAAACACATACCAATATCCCTGATGAATATACATGTAAAAGTTATCAGCAAAATATTAGCAAACCGGATTCAACAACACATTAAGAGAATTATACACCATGATCAAGAAGAATTAAACCTGTAATAGTTCAACATACATGAATCAATAAGTATAATACACCCCCTTAATAGAATTAAAGACAAAAACCATATGATCATTTCAATAGGTGCAGAAAAAGCATTTGACAAAGTACAACATTCTGTCATTAAAAACAAAAACAAAAACACTCAACGAATTTGGTATTGAATGTACATACCTCAGCATACTAAAGACCATAGATGGCAAGGTCACCACTAATATATTCAATAGTGATAGTTTGGAACATTTTCCTCTTAAGAGCAGGAATAAAACAATCATGCCCACTATTACCACTCCTATTCAACATACTACTGTAAGTCATAGCCAAAGAAATCAAGCATTAAGAATAAATAAAAGGCTTATTGTTGGGTCCATGGCCAAAGGAATGAGACTGATACAAAGAGAAAGTCAAGCAAAGCTTTATTTCACGCCAAGCATTGAGAACCAAACCGACCAGCTGGTGCTACCTCTTACAGAGAAGGCGACTCCTTCCAGCCTCACAGACTAACTTTTATAGAGTAAAGGCCATGTGGTTGAGCCTGACCACACACAGGTGGCCAATTGAATTACAATTCACCCTATAGTAGCTATTTGAACTAGCCTAACATTCTGGTCAGAATTGGAGCCCAAAAGGTGCTCAAAAGGCAGGGCCCACATTCTTTGATAGTCAGGGAGATCGTACGTATTCTTTACTGATTGGATGTCTCCACCTGGCCTTACTCGTCCTTGCATTCTAGGCTCTGTTATCTCCCCCTGACCTGACACGTCCTGGTATATGGGCCCTGTTATCAGGGGCTGGTCAGCCATATATTACTGGTTTCCCAGACTTGTTTCTAAGTGAGTTCCTTGGGGGTGGGGGGGGCAGAGTCAATCTAAGTTTAGCGCATAAACAACAAAATGGCTCACTCTGGCTAAGTAGGCCCCTACACTTATAAATCAGAAAGAAGTAAAATTGACTTTGTTTGCAGGTGGCATGACATTATACATAGAAAACCCAAAAGAGGAGACAAGATGGCAGGGAAGTAGGAGGAGGAGCCATTTCAACCTGTACCCTAAAGTGAGCTGATTACCTTCCAAAGAATTCTGATCACCCATGATATCAGCCTGAGATTAGAATTATACACTTCTGGATCTCTACAGGGGCAGAAGATGCCAGTGGGCAGGTAAAGCAGAGTGGGAACATCAGACTGACCAGAAGATAAACAAAAGGGGAAGGGAGCCAGCAGAAGCGACCCACTGGAAAATAATAACCCAATATGAGAGTGCCTTGCAATTGGGGACCAGCATTAACTTGGAGTCTGGTTGAAAGCACTCAAAAATAACAAAGGGTCATGGGGGGAAATTGTGGGATTCGGGGTTGTTAGGGAGAGGGCTTGAGTCCCAAGACCCAGGACAGCCACCCCTGGTGCTGAGCCAGAGAGAGTGCAGCTAAGAAGCCAGGTCTTGGTCCCTGAGCTGCCAGAGCACCTGAGAGGATCTGGGTGGCGCCTCCCATGGGGGGCAGGGAGCCTTGCCAGCTGGCAGAACCACAGCTTTTATGAACTCTCCAAGTGCATGCTGCACTACCAGAGTCGGAGTCATGCCCCACACCCCTCCCTGAGAGAGGTGCTGCAGGCCTGCCAGTCAGCACTCTCAGACCCAGAGAGTCTGAGCACTCCCTGCCCGGGCCTGTGGGAAAATCTCAGTGCACTATTGCTGCTTAGAACCTCTCTGGTGGTCTGGAGCTGCCCAGACAGCCATGGCTATTGTGGTTTGGGGTACAAGCAGGAGTTCTTGTGACCCCAGAGACCACGACTGGGAATGTGCTTTGCCAGCGGGGCCAAGGGGGAATTGATGTGCTCTGGAGCACCCAGAGGGGAACAGACTGAGGCTTCTCTCTGAGAGGGAGGTCTGGGTGCAGTTTGCATTCCACTAAACCTCCAAAAGCCATCAAAAGCTGCCAAGGTGAGAGAAAACAAATGAATAAACAAACAAACAAAAAACCTCCAGAGAACTAAAGCCTGAAAAACTGTTTTCCTCAGAGCCCACACCCTTGATGGGGGCACAAGGACTTAACTCAGAGAACGTCATGACCTGAAAAACCACAAGGCAGGCTCCTCCTCCAGAAAGCCAACAACAACAGAAAAAAAGTAGACAAGAGAACAAGCACCACTACTTCATAGATACAACTTCAATTTTTAATTCATTCCCACTATTCTGGTTCATTTTTTTTAGATAACTTTTTTTTTTTTAAATATATGTTACTCCTTTATTTGGGGTGGTGTGGATTCCAAGTTGATCTGAGATAATTTGCCACATTTAACATATATTTGACTAAATTTTTCATTGATCATTTTTTTGCATCTCCTCTTCAATATTGCCATTCCTTTCATTTCTAAAAAATTTCTGGATTTTTCAAAAAATTTATTTTTTAAAGCTTACTTATTATTTTTTTTAATTTTTAGATAACTTTTAACCTATTTAGCATCACAGTGAGATGTACAGTACATCAAATTCTGTAATAACCTTTTAACCTGAACTTTTTGAAATATGAACCTCTGATTTTCTTTTGCTTTTCTATTTTTTATTTTTTTAAATTTTATTTTATTTTAGTTTAGTTTATTCATTTCTTTTTTATATTTATATTTTTAAGTTTCTATAGAGTTAAATTTCAAGGTAATCACCTTTCCCCAAACATAGCTACCCCTATAGGTAAACAAGTTTTTAATCCCCCTTTATCTTAGGAAAGCTGAGTCCTTTAACAAAGATATCAAGATATATCCAGGAAGAATCAAAATAAACTTCCTCGCCCACACTGAGAATTTATAATCATTCTCCCATCTTTTTATTCTGCCAGTGTTTCTGTGTATTTGTTTTTGTCCTGGTAGTATATAAATCTTATACTTGATGTTATTTTTAACTAGGTACTTATTTTGTCTTTATTATATATATATATATATTTTTTTTTTCTCTTGTAATCTACTTTTATCAGTCTGTTTGTCTGTTTTTGTTTGTATATTTCATAAATCTTACCCTAAGTCCATTTGGGCTGAGCCTTCTTTATTTTACCTTTCTTTCTTTCTTTCTTTCTTTATTATTTTTAAAGATTTTATTTATTTATTTGACAGACAGAGATCACAAGTAGGCAGAGAGGAAGACAGAGAGAGGGGGGGAAGCAGGCTCCCTGCTGAGCAGAGAGCCCGATACGGGGCTCGATCCCAGGAACCTGGGATCATGACCTGAGCCGAAGGCAG